>NW_016806761.1:876666-882159 GCF_001698545.2 Rhinopithecus bieti
AAAAAAAAAAAAAAAACAAAAAACAAGGAAAACTCCAGTGAACTCATTACTGTGTCATTCCTCAGGTCCCAAGCGTCCTAAAGCCCCTTGCTGACCTGCCTTCTTCTCTCCACTCTTTGGAATGTTGTTATCTATAGCGTCCAGGGTTTTCAGTTTTACTTAGTGGGAGGAATAGGAAAAAGTACACTTACTTCATCTTTTTTGGAAGTGGAAGTTCCCAGATGTCTTTTTCTTTTTTAAATGTGAAATATCATGCTCTGACCCTTGCTGACCCCCTAGAACTCTGCCATATCCGGCTCCATCCTGATGCTCAAAGGCCAGAGTCTCCTATGACACAGCCCTACCATCTCCCTTGCTGGCCCACACTGCATAAAAACATACACTTATGTAGTGTTTATATGTGTTAGGCTCTGTCCTGAGCACTTTATATATGGTAATTATGCATGAAGTCCATTATTATAAAGAAACCAACACCAAAAATATTAACCAATTCACTTAAGGTCCCCTAGCTAGGAAGCTGCAAAGCCTGGATTTGCATCCAGGCAGCCTGGCACCGAGGCTGTGTTCCTACTAGCTCCACTCTGTTGCCTCTCTGCCTCTTCCATGGCCTGCAGTCCTGGTGGTTTAACCAGCATACTTATGTGTGGGTCAGAATCCCTTTGAGGGCTTGAAAACACAGATTGCTGGGGCCTACCCCCAGAAATTCTGATTCAGTTGATCTGGGGTGGGGCTTAAGAATTTGTGTTTCTGACAAGTTCTTCGGTGATGCTAACATTTACTCTCTAGGGACCACACTTTGCGAACCAATCAACCCTTTCCACGTTTTCCTTGACCCCAATTTCCTCTGCTAATTGCTATGTAGCCTTTTAGATTCAGCACAAGTATTACCTCGCTTGATTTCACTACTGTTACTTCTGCCACCTTTACATATTCCTAAGCTTACTTTGTGGCCTCTCAGCATCTCTGTCATTGTTATTTGCCAAGTTGTATGGAAATCATCTGTTTGTATGTCTCATTTCCATTCCCTGACCCCTTGAGGGCGGAGAAGTCAGTGCAGACCCACGTCTCAACAATTGTGATTTTCGCAGAATTAGCTGGGTTGACTGCTAAAAATGAGATTCCTGGGCCCAGCTCCCTGAATTTCTCAATTAGTGGATCTGGGATGGGGTCTAAGAATCTGCACTTTAAAGAAACAACTTACATGATTCTGATGCAGTTGGTCCACTTTTAGAAATTGCCCTGGAACTTTGCATTGTGCTTTGTACTAAATAAGTGCTCAATAATTATTAATTGGATTTATTGAACTGAGCTTTGAAACAAAATGGTAACCTCTTATCTTCTTTTCTATAGTTTCTCCTACCAGCCCCAACCTCCATGATGGAATATTTTGTACCTGTCCCTCTAATACCTAATGCTTCTCTTCTCTTCTCCAAATCATTTCTTTCTTTTTCTTCCAGTCAGAACTTTTATTCACATGTGTGATATTATAAGAAATACACAGAGCTCCTAAAATCTTTGTAATTTCCGGAATGATGGGGATAATAGAATTGTCTTACACAGAGCTCCTCAAACCCTTGGAATTTGCTGGGTGATAGAAGCATCTTTTTCTTTGCTGTTGTTGTTTGTGTTTTTTGTTTGTTTGTTTTTGGGACGGAGTGTCACTCTGTCACAAGGCTGGAAGTGCAGTGGCGCGATCTCGGCTCACTGCAACCTCTGACTCCCTGGTTCAAGCAATTCTCCAGCTTCAGCCTCTTGAGTGGCTAGGATCACTAGCACCATCACACCCAGCTAATTTTTGCATTTTTAGTAGAGACAGGGTTTCACCATGTTGGCCAGGATGGTCTCGATCTCCTGACCTCATGATCCGCCTGTCTCGGCCTCCCAAAGTGCTGGGATTACAGGTGTGAGCCACTGAGCATGGCCCAGGAGCATCTTTTGTTTTACTGAGATGACTCTTGGTGGCTTCCTGAATAGCTTCAGGATGGGGGCTGGTCACTAGAAAGACCAAGCCATAATTAGAGGCTTGGAGTTTTCAGCTCTCCCCTATCCTCTGGAAAGGAGAAGGGGGCTGGAAATTGAGTTAATAAGTGACCATGCCTATGTGATTCTGACTCCATAAAAATCCCTAAAATATGGCTTTTGGAGAGTGATTGGGTTGGTGAGTGCATCCATGTCCAGGACGGGGGTGCATCCCAACTCCACAGGGAGAGAAGCTCCCATGCCCAGGAGCCTTTCATACCTCAGCCTATATACCTCTTCAGACCTGGCTGTTTATTTATATTAATTGTAATATCCCTTATAATAAACTAGTAAAAGCGTTTCCCTGAGTTCTGTGAGCTGTTCTAGCAAAATATTGAGCCAATTTATAGCTGCTTGGTCAGAACTGGGGGTGGCCTTGACTTGCAATTGGCATTTCAAGTGGGATGCTGTTGTGTGGAGTGAGCTCGTAATCTGTGGGGTCTGTGCTAACACTGGGTACCTTGTGTCAAAATTAAATTAAATTGCAGGACAACCGGTTGGTGTCTGGAGAGTTGAATTGGTTGGTGCTGAGAGGAAAATCCCACATATTTGGTGTCAGAAATGTTATGAGTAGAGAAACAGTTTTGTTTTGTTTTTAACATGCTAAAGCTAATTTCAGATAGCAATTGAATAAATTTGCAAACATTGAATCAGTTTTGGGGCATCTTTCATTTCATAAATTGAAATATACTTTACATAGAGTGTACAATCTTAGGTATTCAGCCTGATAAATTTTACCTATGCATACACCTGTGTAACCACCACTGAGATCATGACATGGGGCATGTCCAGCACTCAGAAGGTTCTCTCATGACACCTTCCGTATAAGATACCCTTCTTCAAGGTAGCCACTATTCTGACTTCTATCATCATAGATTAGTTTCGCCTGTTTTTGGAATATCTTCTTGTATCTTGATCTTTGTGCTCAACAGTACATCTGTGAGATCTATTTATGTCGTTGTATACAGCAATAGTTTTTTCTTTGTCATTAATGTGTTGTATTTCATTTTAAGAATATAAAATGAATCAACTATTTTTATGTTGATTATCTTTTAACCTGCATTATACAATTTCTTATCAAACCGAGTGCATGGAGCATAATGTTACTCCTTTGGATGACTCAGGGCCTTCATTGTAAGAATCAGTCATGTATTCTTCATTCATTCCTTCAACATGTATTGAACACCCAGTTTGTAACAGGCACTGCACCATGGCTGGGTAATGAAATGAGGAGTGAATACTCATCGCTGGTGATCATTTTCATCAATAAATACCCAAGATCACCTACTGTGTGTTACTAACAAACCCCCCTTGGGCCCTGTTTCCTTCGCTTGATGATTTTCTTGGAGAAAATAGAGGACATCATGTGTGAACCAATGAACTCCCCTGCTGTGGCCTCTAAGATGATCTATACACAAAGCGTCCTTCCTCTTCTGCCTCACAGAAGAAAAGGCTCATCTCTTGCAGTAGAGAAAGAGAAGTTCCCTCCTTTATTTTAAAGTTGTTCTCTCCTTCTGGTACCAATACCATCCTCTTTTTTCTTCACTCAAACCTTGAACTTGTGTGAGCCCCTTCCCCTTGATGAGAGAGTTCCTTATTCACTGAGTCCTTCTCTTAGTCTGTAGGCATAATTATGTTTCACCAAAGCAGAATGAAGCAAAACAAAAACCCTTTTCCTCAACTTTAACACCATCTCTAACTATTGCCCTGTTTATTTTCCTTAAATGCCAAAATTCTTGAAAGGGGCATGTTTCCATTCCCTTTGAAAGGGGAATTTTTTGAAGGGAAATGTGTATATTTCCCATGGTACTTACCAATTTCCATTCTCTTAACCATTTGAAATCTGACTTTTGGCTTCAGTTTCTGCAGAAGCTTCCCTCACCGATGTTGTCTGTGACCTTCTCAGAGTTAAAGGCAAAGACCCTTTTAAGTCTTCATCCTGTGTGATTTCTGTTTACTATCCAACTCAGTAAAGGATCATCTTCCTCTTAAACTTTTTGTTTTCTTGGCTTTCCTATATCACTGTTCGCTTCTGATTTTTCTTTTCTGATTGTTTCTGCTCGGTATTTTAATGTTTCTTCATTCTCTACCTCTTAAATACTTGTATCCAACCATGACTTCAAGATTTTTTTTTGTAGTAAAATATACCAGTGAAACATAAACATAAAATTTATTATTTTAACCATTTCGAATGTACTATTCAGTGGCATTAAGTAAATTCACATTGCTGTGCACCCATCACCACTACCCATATCAAAACTTTTTCATCATCCCAAACAGAGACTCTGTACCTGTTAAACAATAACTTCCCACCTCCCCCTCCCCCAGTCCCTGGTAGCCACTATTCTACTTTCTGTCTCTATGAATTTGACTATTCTAGGTACATTATGTAAGTGGAATGATACAATGTTGTCTTTTTTGTGTCTGACTTATTTCTCTTAATACTGACTCTAATCACTGACTTTCAGAGTGACCTTGGGCAAGTTGCCTGACCTTTCTTTGCTTCTTTTATTCATCCTACAGGCAAGGATAATAATAATACTGGTATTTATCTATGTGCGTTTTTAAGATTTATCTATGTTGTAACATGCCTCAGAATCTCATTTCTTTTTAAGGATGTTAAATAAGACTTCATTGTGTGTACATACCACATTTTGTTTATTCATTCATTCATTGATGCACATTTGGGTTGTTTCCACATTTTGGTGTTTGACGCTTCTCTTCTTCAGTTTTAGGGTGTCTAAGGCAGGTCAAAGTTGCCTCAGAGGAGCACACATATACAAATTTTTAGGGCCATGTGATGATGGGGGTGGTCACTGGTTTATCATTCTTTGGAGATCCTGCAGCTGGCGAGAAGTGTTAAGAATCCGAGAAACAAAGCAGTAGGACCTAGAGCTGGGGAAGCCTGTTAAGAGATATTCTAATCTGTAGGGAACATGGTTCAAAAGGATGGACAGCAGGGGTGAAAATAGATATATTGGTGAGTCTAGAAAAGCTGACTGGAAAATAATTCCTTGAAAGCCAGTTCCCTAATGAATATTTCCAGTCTGTTTATTACATGGTCTAGGGCTCTTTTGGGGGCTGGGTCCTTAGAGTGTTTGATCCAGGCTGGACACTGATGTTTGCTGCTACTGCCATGGCTTCTATCATTATCTATATACTGCCAGTTCCCAAACCTATGTTATCAGTATTAACTTTCTCTTGAGCTGCAGAACCATAATTCCATCATTTTACTGGACACATACACCTGCATGTCCACAGCTACCTCAAATTAAATATGCCTTAAATTGAAATTGTTATCTTCTCAGTCTTGACAGACATCATTACCATTTACTCAGTTATGAAGTCCAGAATTCCAAGAATCGTCTTTGACTCCCTCCCTCCTCAGCCTCTGTCCTCTTGATTCTACTTCTATTCTCCAGACAATTTTTCTTTCCTCCATTTTTTTTTTTTTTTTTTTTTTTTTTTTTTTTT
>NW_016806761.1:882592-898334 GCF_001698545.2 Rhinopithecus bieti
TTTTTGAGACAGAGTCTTGCTCTGTCACCAGGCTGGAGTGCAGTGGCATGATCTCGGCTCACTGCAACCTCCGCCACTTGGGTTCAAGTGAGTCTCATGCCTTAGCCTCCCGAGTAGCTGGGATTACAGGCACGAGCCACCACACCCAGCTAATTTTTGTATTTTTGTAGAGACCAGGTTTCACCATGTTGGCCAGGATGTTCTTGATCTCCTGACCTCATGATCTGCCTGCCTCAGCCTCTCAAAGTGCTGGGATTACAGGCGTGAGCCACCACGCCCGAGCACCCCTTTTCTCTTAATCCATATTTCTATGCCTGAATTTTACCTCATATTCTGTCTCATAGACACATTCTTCTTTTATATTGCCATCAGGGTTCTTTTTTCAAAATAGCTTTGATTTTGTCATTTACAACCCCTCCTCCTGTCTTTAAATGTTTTGAAGTCTCCCCATTGCCAATACATAAACTTTATGTTCCTTAGTATGGTTTATTAGGCCCTCCAGGATTTAACACTCAGCCACTGAACCAGCATTGTCTTCTATTTTACATCTTTACCATATGCTTTCCCCATGCAATCATTTTCACTTTCTTTAACATTGGACAGTATTTGGTGCCTCAATATCTTTGCATGCGTGGTTCTTTCTAAAAGCAGAATGCTTACAAATTCGATTCAATTTTGAAGAAGCAGGCACCCTTGACATCCTCTTCTCATCTTTTTTAACTTGGAGGAGTGCAACTTGTGCAGGGTCTACAGCAAAAGCTCTTAGGTCCCTTCACGTTATGTTACACAGCTGAGGGTTCCAGCGAGTCCCTTAGGGCTACTGTCAGAGACGAGGTTTTAATGCCTTTGCTGTCACTCAGTGAGATCTTCCTTGGGTCCTTGGTGGAAATGGGAGAGAAAACTGCAGTTGAATCCACCACCTTCTATTTCCTAACATTCTGATTTTTGGCAAATGAGCCTCATTCATCACATTGGGATGATACCATCTACTATACAGGAGTTTTGCAGCAATACATGAAAAAGTCAAAACCTTTAATAAGCTGTACATGTTATAGTCATTAGCTATTATTAATTTAAATTTCATTATTTTCTTCTACTCTCTTTCCTTTTTATGTCTCTAACTTTCCTCATCTTCACTTTTCTATATATTTCCCTTTCTCTTCCTACATTTTTCACATTTTTTTGTTTTTTTTTCTTTTTCCCTCAAGACCTTAGCAAGTAGCAATTTCAGCTCCATTCAGTGCTCCTTAGGTTCTGACCCCTGAACTTACGTAAAGTGCCACCAACCCCCGCCATGACCTTAACAATGCTTACATTTCCCCCATTTGTTAAAGCTTCTTTTCTGGGCATTAATGACCAGGTTGTAAGTTGGAGAACTCTCCAACTCTCTTTAAAAAGTCTCTGTTGTTGGACTTTTTAAAGAGCCTTTCTGTGTAACATTGTCAACTGATTAACCTTTAGGCCTGAAAAAAATGTGAATATCGAAGCAGTAATATTTTCTGCTGTTTTCCAGTGAAGGATGCATCAATCATAGAAATGTCTTTGACTCCTGTTTGGTTACTGCACCAACAATTGAGTATAACTTTCTGAGTTAGAGGGAGATAATGGTTTCTTGAGGTAATAAAACTGTCAGAAGGAGGGAGACTTTCATCTAACTCGATAAAAAATGTGAAGGCATTGGGTGGCAGCACAAGGACACTGAGGAGATGGCAACATCTGGAGAATCTAGAGGCCTCAACAGCCTGGTAATTTACGGCCCTCAGAGAAATGTACTGGGCCAGGAGCCTGGAAACCTGGGTTCCATTCTCATCCCTATCACTGACTTCCAGAGTGACCTTGGGCAAGTAGCTTGACCTTTCTTTGCTTCTTTTATTCATCCTATAGGCAAGGATAATAACAATATTGGTATTTATCCATTTGTTACCCAAAGAGAATTTTTATTTCTCTTTCTGTTTTTTTGGGTAGATAAATGAGGCACTCTTTTTGGAGCTGTTGCATAAATTCAAGGCTTTATTTTATCCCATATATATTTTGTTTACAGGGAGATTTAATTTATTTCATTAGAAATTTATTTAGAGCTGAGATGCAAGGAAGTTTAGTGTAAAGGCCATGCCAATTTTAAAGAGAAATAAGGCGCAGCTCAGAGCGGTTGATATTTGTAGGCTCAAAACTTTACAATCCTATGAATTACACTAGTTTTCTCCTATTTAATCACAGACCCACAGGATAAAAGGGAAACTTTGCAAGTAAAATTGGAGAACCTTGAAAATATAACTATCTGTAGTTAATTACTGGCAAGTGAGTCATATTCATCATGGAATAGTGGTGAAGTGTCTATAGTTCACTTGAATGTCACACAGCAAAGAGAGGTGGGGACAGGATTAGGGCTCAAATCAGTTCCCTCCTTCTCCATGCAAACTTGCCAAGTCACAATGACATTACTTACCTCAGTACTCTTGTGTCTTTTTACTTGTAGCATTTATTTACAATTATAGTATATTTTTTGAAATTATTTTCTTTCATTATAATTTGACTTTTAAGAGGAGTGGTTTCTATGATTGCACATTCATTCATTCATTCATTCATTCATTTATTTCATTCTACAAATATTAAGTGCCTATGAGTTATCAGTCAATATGATGGCTTAGGAGATACAGTGATGGGCACATCTATGAGGCTTCTGCTTTCAAGGACTTTGGGATTTTGATGGGAGACAGAGGTCAAAATATTGCCATGCAAATGTCTGATTGCAATGGTACAAAGTACTAAGAACAGAAAGCACCAGGAGCTGCGCTAAAAAAAAGTGGTGAGTATCCTGTAAATGATTTCACCTGATGTCATTACAGTTCCCAACTCATTTCTTTCATCTTCCTTGACCCTATTCCATCTGCCCCACCTACATCCCTTACTTGTAATGGTATGTATTTTAAAAAACTTTTTTAAAATTAAAAAATTTTGTTTTGCTCATTTTAATTTTTTTATTTTAGTTGTGGTAAAATACATAAAATCTACCATCACAATCACTTTTTACAGTTCAGTAGTGTTAAGCATAGTCACATTGTTGAAACAGATCTCCAGAACTTTTTCATCTTGTGAAACTGAAACTCTGTATTCATTAAACAACTCTCCATTTCCCCCTTTCCTCATTCACTGGCACCCACCATTCTTTCTGTCTCTATGAACTTGACCACTTTAGATATCTCTCATAAGTGCAATTGTACAATATTTGTCTTTTTGTGACTGACTTATTTCACTTAGCGTAATGTCTTCAAAGTTCATCCATGTTGTAGCATGTGTCAGAATTTTGTTTCTCTCTCTCTTTTTGCAGGTTTGTTACATAGGTATACATGTGCCATGGTGGTTTGCTGCACCCGTCAACCCATCATCTACATTAGGTATTTCTCCTAATGCTATCCTTCCCCTAGGCCCCCACTCCCAAATAGGCCCTGGTGTGTGATGTTCCCCTCCCTGTGTCCATGTGTTCTCACTATTCAGCTCTCACTTATGAGGGAGAACATGTGATGTTTGGTTTTCTGTTTCTGTGTTAGTTTGCTGAGGATAATGGTTTCTAGTTTCATCCATGTCTCTGCAAAGGACATGAACTCATCCTTTTTTTATGACTGCATAATATTCCATGGTGTATATGGACCACATTTTCTTAATCCAGTCTATCATTGATGGGCATTTGGGTTGGTTCCAAGTCTTTGCTATGTAAATAGTGCTGCAATAAACATACGTGTGCATGTGTCTTTATAGCAGAATGATTTATAATCCTTTGGGTATATACCTAGTAATGGGATTGCTGGGTCAAATGGTATTTCTAGCTCTAGATCCTTGACAAATCACCATGCTGTCTTCCACAATGGTTGAACTAATTTATACTCCCACTAACAGTGTAAAAGCATTCCTTTTTCTTCACTCTTCTCCAGTATCTGCTGTTTACTGACTTTTTAATAATCATCATTCTAACTGGCGTGAAATGGTATCTCACTGTGGTTTTGATTTGCATTTTTCTAATGACCAGTGATGATGAGCTTTTTTCCATATGCTTGTTGACTGCATAAATGTCTTCTTCTGAGTAGTGTCTGTTCATACGCTTCGCCCACTTGCACAACAAAAGTGTAAAAGAGCAAAGAAAAGTCATTGTATAACGATAAAGGGGTCAATCCAGCAACAGGGTATCACAATTGTAAATATATATGCACCCAACACTGGAGCACCCAAATATATAAAACAAATATTATTAGAGCTAAAGAGAGAGATAGATCTCTAGACAGTAATAATTGGAGACTTTGAGACCCCACTTTCAGCATTAGACAGATCCCTCAGGCATAAAATCAACAAAGAAACATTGGACTTAATCTGCACTATGGACCAAATTGACCTAATACACATTTTCAGAACATTTCATCTGAAGGCTACAGAATGTACACTTTTTTCTTCAGCATATGATGGTTCTTAAGGATAGACCATATGTTAGGTCACAAAACAAGTGTTAAAACATTCAAAAAATTGAAATAATATCAAACATTTTCTCTGGCCACAATGGAATAAAATTAGAAATCAATAACAAGAGAAATTTTGGAAACTATACAAACACATGGAAATTAAACAATATGCTCCTGAATGACCACTGGGTCATTGAAGAAATTAAGAAGGAAACTAAAAATTGTTTTGGAAACAAATGATAATGGTAACACAATATACCAAAACCTATGTGATACAGCAAAAGCAGTACTAAGAGGGAAATTTATACTGGTATGCCTCTACATCAAAAAAAGCAGAAAAACTTCAAATAACCTAATGGTTCATCTTGAAGAACTAGAAATGCAAAAGCAAGCCAAAACCAAAATTATCAGAAGAAAAGAAACAATGAAGACCAGAGCAGAAATAAATGAATTGAAATGAAGAAAACAATACAAAATTCAATGAAACAAAAAGTTGGTTTTTTGAAAAGATAAAGAAAATTAACAAACCTTTAGCCAGGCTAATGAAGAAAAAAAGAAATAAAACCCCAAATAAATAGAATCAGAGATTTATTTTAAAGGAGATATTAAAGCTGATACCACAGATATTAAAAGGAACATTAGTGGTTACTATGAGCAACTATATGGCAATAACTTGGAAAATCTAGAGGAAATGGATAAATTCCTAGACACATACAACCTACCAAGATTGAATCAAGAAATCCAAAACCTGAACAGACTAATAACAACTAATGAGGTCAAAGCCGCAATGAAAAGTACCCTGGAAAAGAAAAGCCTGGGACATAATGCCTTCACTGCTGAATTCTACCAAACATTTAAAGAAGAGCTAATACCAGTCCTACTCAAATCAAATTGTTCCAAAAAATAGAGGAGGAGGTAATACTCCCAAACTAATTCTACAAGGCCAGTTTTACCCAGGTACCAAAACCTGACAAAGACATGTCAATAAAAGAAAACTAAAGGCCAATATCTCTGCTAAATATTGATGCAAAACTCCTCGACGAAATACTAGCAAAGGAAATTCAACAATACATTAAAAAGATAATTTATCATGAGCAAGTAGGATTTATCCCAGGGATACAAAGATGGTTCAACATATGCAAATCAATCAATATATGCAAATCACAGAATCATTTCAACATATGCAAATCACAGAATGAAGGACAAAACCATGTGATCACTTCAAGTGATGCTGAAAAAGCATTTGATAATATTTAACATCCTTTCATAATAAAACCCTCAAAAAAGTGAATATAGAAGGAACACACCTCAACATTATAAAAACCATATAGGACAGACCCACAGCTAGCATTATACTGAGTGGGGAAAAACTGAAAATCTTTTCTGTAAGATCTGGAACATGACAAAGATGCCCACTTTCACCACTGTGATTCAACATAGTACTGGAATTCCTAGCTAGAGCAATCAGACAAGAAAAAGAAATAAAAGGCATCTCACTGGAAAGGAAGAAGTAAAATTATTTTTCTTGTTGATGACATAATCTTCTATTTGGACGAAGCTGAAGATTCCACCAAAAAACTATTAGAACTGATAAACAAATTTAGTCAAGTTGCAGGGTATAAGATCAACATAAAAAATCAGTAGCATTTCTAAATACTAACTGTGAACAATCTGAAAAGAAATTAAAAATTAATCCCATTTATAATAGCCACAATTAAAATTAAATACCTAGGAATAAACTTAACTAAAAAAGTGAAAGATCTCTATAATGAAAACTATAAAACCCTGATGGAAGAAATTGAAGAGGACACATAAAAAAGACAGATATTCCATGTTCATGGATTTGAAGAATAAATATTGTTATAATGTCCATATTACTTAAAGCAATCTACAGATTCAAAGCAATCTCTATCAAAATACTAACCACATTCTTCACAGAAATAGAAAAAACAATCCTAAAATGTATATGTGACAAAATAAGTCTTAAAACATTCAAAAAATTGAAATAATATCAAGCATCTTCTCTGACCACAATGGGATAAAACTAGAAATCAATAACAAGAGAAATTTTGGAAACTATATAAACACATGGGAATTAAACAATGTGCTTCTCAGTGGAGCTATCCTGAGCAAAAAGCCAAAGCTATCCTGTGCAAAAAGAATAAAACTGGAGGAATCACGTTACATGACTTCAAATTATACTACAGAGCGATAGTAACCAAAACAGCAGAGTTACTGGCATAAAAACAGACAAATAGACCAATAGAACAGAATAGAGAACCTAGAAACACATCCATACATCTACAGTTAACTCATTTTTGACAAAGTTGCCAAAATGTTTGCTGGGAAAAAGACAGTGTCTTCAATAAATGATACTGGGAAAACAAGATATCCATGTGTAGAATAATAAAACTTGACCCCTATCTCTCACCATATACAAAATCCAAATCAAAATAAATTAAAGACTTAAATCTGAGACCTCAAAACTATGAAGATTCTACAAGAAAACATTGGAGAAACTCTCCAGGACACTGATCTGAGCAAAAATTTCTTGAGTAATACCGCACAAGCACAGGCAACCAAAGCAAAAATGGACAAGTGGGACCACATCAAGTTAGAAACTTTCAGAGAGTGAGGGAAACAATCAACAAAGTGAAGAGACAATCCACAGAGTGGGAGAAAATATTTGCAAACTACCCATCTGGTGAGAGACTAAAAATTAGAATATGTAAGGAGCTCAAACAATCCTGTAGGAAAAAAATCTAATTATCCAATCAAAAAATGGGCAAAAGATTTGAATAGACATTTTTCAAAAGAAGACATACAAATGTCAAACAGGCATAAAAAAGTGCTCAATATCATTCAATGTTAGAGAAATGCAAATCAAAACTACAGTGAGATATCATCTTACCCCAGTTAAAATGGTTTATATCCAAAAGACAGGCAATAACAAATGCTGGCAAGGATGTGGAGAAACGGGAAACCTTGTACACTGTTGGTGGGAATGTAAACTAGTACAGCCACTATGGAGAATAGTTTGAAGGTTTCTCAAATAACTAAAAATAGAGCTACCACATGATCTAGCAATCCCACTCCCAGGTATATACCCAAAAGAAGGGAAATCAGTATATCGAAGAGATATCTGCACTCCCATGTTTGTTGCAGCACTGTTCATAACAGCCAAGATTTGGAAGTAATCTAAATGTCCATCAATAGATGAATCAATAAATAAAGTGAGGTACTTATACACAATGGAGTACTATTGAGCCATATAAAAGCATGCAATCTTGTAATTTGCAAAAACGTGGATAGAGCTGGAGTTCATTATGTTAAGTAAACTAAGCCAGACACAGAAAGACAAATATCTTATGTTCTCACTTATTTGTGGAAGCTAAAAATCAAAGCAATTGAATTTAGGGACATAGAGAGTAGAAGGATGGTTACCAGAAGCTGGGAAGGGTAGTAGGGGGTGGAGGGAAGATGGGGATGGCTAATGGGAAAAACAAAACAAAACAAAATAGAAAGAATGCATAATACCTAGTATGTGATAGCAAAACAGGGTGACCATAGTCAAAATAACTTAATTGTACATTTAAAAAGAACTAAGTCCAGGCATGGTGGCTCACGCTTATAATCCCAGCACTTTAAGAGACTGAGGCAGGTGGATCATTAGGTCAGGAGATTGAGACCATCCTGACCAACACGGTGAAACCTCGTCTCTACTAAAAATACAAAAATTAGCTGGGCATGGTGGCATGTGCCTGTAATCTTAGCTACTCAGGAGGCTGAGGCAGGAGAATTGCTTGAACCTGGGAGATGGAGGTTGCGGTGAGCCAAGATCACGCCACTGCACTCCAGCCTAGCGACAGAGTGAGACTCCATCTCAACAACAGCAACAACAAGAAGAACCAGAAGAGTATAATTTGGATTGTTTGTAACAAAAAGGATAAATGCTTGAAGGGATGGATACCCCCTTTACCCTGATGTCATTATTATGCATAGCATCCCTGTATCAAAACATATCGTGTACCCCATAAATGTATACACCTACTATGCACTCAGAAAAATTAAAAATAAACTAAAAAATTTCATTGAATCATAGATATTTAATTATGGTAGATAAATGAGCATAAGATCATCAGTGACAACTTGAATATCAAGGGAAATAAAGCTCGTTGTTTAAAACAGAATGTGGAAACCATAAATGACAAAAAAGAATCAGTGCCATCAATCTCAAAAGACCTTGGAATGCCCGTGACTCCCTCCACCCTCCAGTTTCTGTGAGCTTCCTTTGCTTTCCAACCTGCCTTTAATTAGTTCTTTTCCTGAAACTTCAGAATTCAAGATAATGAGAAAAGCTATTTCTTATTCAACTCTGTTTTTCTGTGCTGTTTCATTACTAGTTCTGAAACATGCTGTTTTCTACTATTTTTCATTAGAAAGGTACAGAATTTCAATTGTGTTAAGATCCTTTCCAATCCTGGAATTCAATAATTTTATATTGTAGAACAAGTAGAACTTTTGATGGCTAACTTAAGAACTTTACCAGAGTTGATAACGTTGTTTTTTCCTCTGTAGGGAAATCTTTCTTGAGGGCTGTATTCTAACCAACAGATATATAAATAAATATTTAGAATATAATTCTTTTGCAAGTAGGACCATCCAGATTATAAACTCCTCTTTGGTACTGAACTGGTTTACATACAATCATCTCTTCCAAAATGCCTACTACAGTGTCTTACACAGAAGAGGTGTTGCATGGATATTAAACCATTGAAGAGGGAGATTCCTCATTCTCTATGGGTTGTTCAGTTAGGTGGCTCACAACTTCTTTTGTCTTCCATAGTGCAACTGAAATCAATTTCTACTTGCTTTGTTCTTTCTTAAGCTAGAAGTGACAGATCATCATCCTTAGTTTATTTATTTTATCTTTTTTTTGAGACAGAGTCTTGCTCTGTCGCCCAGGCGGGATTACAGGGGCACGATCTCGGCTCACTCGCCTCCAGGTTCACGCCATTCTCCTGCCTCAGTCTCCCGAGTAGCTGGTTCTACAGGTGCCTGCCACCATGCCCGGCTAATTGTTTTGTATTTTTTTAGTAGAGACATGGTTTCACCATGTTAGCCAGGATGGTCTCAATCTCCTGACCTCATGATCCGCCTGTCTCGGCCTCCCAAAGTGCTGGGATTATAATATACCATGTACTCACCTTTTGGACTTAACAAATAACATTTTGTAATATTTACTTCAGATAGCTTTTGCCTTAAGAAAATAAAAGGTACATTTACAATTTCTCTACACTGACTCCCATCCTTGTCCCTCTCTGTCTTTCCCTCACCAGAGATAACAAGCGCTGTGAAGTTAGTTTAATTCCTGTCCATAATTTTATATTTTACTATATATGTATGTATCCATAAATAATACAGTTATAGTTTTATGGATTAAGAGATATATTAATACTAAAATACTATATCTATTATGGACTAAATTGTATCCCCCTCCTCCAGAATTCATATTTTGAAGCTCTAATCCTCAATATGACTATATTTGGAGATAGGCCCTTTAAGGGGGTTTTTTAAGGTAAAATGAGGTCATAGGGTGGGCCCTGATCCAATACTATTGATGTCCTTATGAGAAGAGAAGATGAGGGCACACAGAGTGACACCATGGAAGCATGCACATAGAGAAAAAGCTATGCGAGGAGGTGGCCATCTGCAAGCCAAGGAGAGAGACCTCAGGAGAACTCAAGCCTGCTGACATCTTAATCTTGGATATCTAACTTCTAGAACTGTGAGAGAATAAATTTCTGTCATTCAAGCCACTGGGCCTGTGGAGTTTTGCTATGGCGGCCCTAGCAAACTAATACACCAGTTAAATTCAAATTTCAGATAAGGAACAAGTTATTTGTTGTTTATCTGAAATTTAAATTTAATTGGTATCCTATATTTTGCCTGGCAACCCCAGCTCTACTGAGTTTTAATACTCTACACTTCCAGATAGTACCCATGCGAACACTGACTGAGTCTTAGCATAGTACTTTGCACATAAGAGAATTGCAGATCTGAAAGTTGGAAGGGATCTTAAAGATCATCTAGAAGAAGAGTTCTGGATGTCTTTCCACTTCCATGTTCCTGAGGCTTACAACACACTTCCACTCACAATAATGGCTAATAATGATAATTAATGGTTTCTCAACTGGACATATGTAAGTATGAAATGAGAATCTGGTGGTGATGGCAGTGGCAGCAGTGGTGTGTGTGTGAGAGAGAGAGACAGAGAGGAAGAAAGAGAGACAGAAGGAGATAAGGGGAGAGGCACATATATTTTGAAGAATTCTCCAGATAATTCTGATAGCTCTTCCAATGGTGTGTACAGCAATCCCTGGTCATTTTGAGGCTCATGAAAGACTACCCTAAGGAAGTGCAGTTTGAGCTAAAATTTGGGCGTTGATTAAAAATTAACTACATGAAGAGAAATAGGGTTGAGGACATCATTTCAGGCAATGAGAACAGCTTTTCCAAAGGTCCTTAAGTGGGAGGAAGCACAGTGTGTGTGTGAAAACTGAAAGATGATGAGAGGAGAGGGATGGGGTATGTGGCTTCACAGAGTGGTGAAGTCTTTATTCTGTAAGGCTTAGTACATGATGTTAAGAATTTTGGACTTTATCCTAACCACAGCGGGATGATCTGAATTGGAGGAGAGACATGAATTGGTTCCTCTTTTTATAAGGATGAGATTTGGCTCTAGTGGAAAGAGCCATATTTGAGGAGATATTATATAGGTAGTGAATGTTCAGGTGGAACATGATGTTGGATTGGATTAAGAAGTGGCCATGGAGATTCAGAGAGATAGGTGGACTCAAAAGATCCTCAGTAGTAAAATCTATGGGACTTAATGTTTTGGAAGTGAAGGAGGGGTATAAATAAAGGACATGTCTTAGGTCTCTGACTTATATGGTTGGATGGTTAGCGGTGCCAGTCATTGAGATAGAGAGCCTCAGAGCAGGATGGCCATAGGATTAGGTTAGGTACAATTATTATGAAGCAGTTTTAAGACATCTGAATTGAGGTGTTAGGCCATTGAATGTCTGGGTACAACCTTTAGAAGAGTGATTTGGGTTGGAGTTGGAGCTTGATGATCCAAGCTTCAGGTATGAATGGGGATGCCTAAACACAGAGAGTATGGTAAAGAGAGATCAGACATCAGGAATTCGGAATAGTGAAGAATTAATCTGATAAACTAACTTTTGAGTAAATCCTTTTAGAGGAGAGATTGTCCTTCTCTCTCCCAGGTAACATATTTCTTTTCTCTGGAGAATTTTCTTTTCTCTAGAGAAATGCTTTAACCCAAAGCAATGACTGTGATGGAAGTTATTTAAGTAGCAGGGTTTGGGGAGGGTGTATTTGAGCAGGCAGGGCTTGATGGTGACTCAGAAGCCACTACGGGCTGGAAGCTGCCTTCTGCATTCTACAACTATAAGATCTATTCTGTCCCTTCACATATAATGTGGCCAAGATAGAGAGTAAGCAGAGAGACACTTAAGACATTTAAATTCATGAATTTGAGACAAGCTAATCAGAGCATAGCTCTCTCTGTTCTCGTGTTTTTTTTTTTTTTTTTTTTTTTTTTTTTTTTTTTTTTTTTTTGAGAAAGATGCAAGTAAGAGAAAATGAGCAGATATTGAAGAATGTTTTGGCAAAGAAACTTTCAGAGGGCTTCCTGGCATCAATGTAGACTCATCACTATCTCCTATGCCTTCTCCATCTTCTGCATCTCCAACTGTGAGCCCTGAGGATACTCATGACACTGCCATTTATTGAGGGTCTTGTGTGTCAGGCCTGTGTAACTTTTATGGAACATGTATGATACAGATGTTATTACCCCCATGTCACAAATACAAAAGGAAGGCTCAGAGAGGTTAAGTAGTTTGAGTAAAATCACTTAGCTAGTTTAAGTGACAGACTGGGAATTTGAATGTCTGTCTCCCAGACAGTGCGATCTTCTATTCACTATATTAGTTCTCTTTAGTGCTCAGAATGAAGAAGGCCCTAAAATCTAAGAGACTGAATCCTAAAACAAAGGTTCCATTCTGTCATCTAAAGTCCACTTTGGGATGTAGAAAAACGGACTCATGTTTTCAAAACTTTATGGGACAGAAAGGGTTGTTAGGAACTGGCCTTTCTTTAACTAGAAAATTCAATTATCAAGAACACTGCGTTCCCTGTGCGCTCCCATTAATTGCTGTTTTTTGGTGACACAGAGGAAAAAGTGGGGATCGCTCTGGGAGAAGGATGAGCAATGCAAAGTCTGAGGATCCCAGGGTTTTGAGGATAAATTATCTAGTTAAGATTAAGACTCTCTGTGCTTGAAGTTGTTATTGACTTTGACGCCTCACATGAGTTCTTTATATCAGAGTAATGGTGTTAAGAATGATCACTGTGCCTCCTGTGACGTGGAAGATTTTCTTGGTCATATTGGGCCAGTCAATTTTCTCATTTGTTTCCTTGATACCCTTTTGGGTCTTAAGTTAGATGGTTATTTGTCTTACATTACATTTAGACTGGAGAAATCTTCGTGTAATTATGACCTCATTGTCTGGATAGCCTTCTACTTAAAAATGAAAAAAAGAGGTTAAAAAAAGTCCAAACACTTCTGAGCCAACTCTTCAACTGCACATGTGTTTTGTACTTTTAAAAATTATTTTCAAATAGGGCTTTTCATGGGAAAAACAGCAGGAATGAATACTCTGCGAGGACATGCCCAGTTGAGAAGCCCTGGGTCTTGGGTGTCACCAAATCTGGAGATGCTCTAAGATGTAAGCTGTCTAGCAGAGGGAAGAAAAGATGCCTGTTGTTCTGCCAGGCCATATCTTCAGGCTTGAGGAGGAAAGTGTCTGAACCACCTATAGCAACAATAGCCAATATTCTTTGCAGCAGGTTCTAGACTAAGCACATTTACATTTGCCCTTTTCCTTTCATCTTCACAATAACCCTCTTGGATGTTGTACTATGTTGGACACTACAAATCCTCTGGGCCCCACATTTTTCTTCAGCTGCTACTGCTGTGACTTATTCTGAGCAGGCTTCCATTAGCTTTGTGTAGGTGCAGCCAGAGGGAGTCAGTCCTCAGACTAAGCTTTCTACCTCTCCTTTCCTGCCCTGGGGCTTCTCTGATATCTGGACTTGGGGTAGGAGCACAACCCAGAAGGGTGGGAGTTAGTGCTCATGGAGCTGCTCTCAGACAATGGGAAAGAGAGTCAATGAATAAATGTTTTCCTCTTTCATTCCCCAAGCAGACTTTTCGGAGACCTACTTCATAAGCACCAGTCACTGTAATGCTGGCAACCTCCGTAACATCCTTCCCTTGTTCCCTTGCCTGTCTCTCAGGCCTGCTCCTTGGGCTCACTTCCAAAACGAATTACTTACAGACTTTATCTCAGGCTCTGTGTGGAGCTGTGGGACAGTGGTGGGGACGGCAGGCTAGGAAGGGATGACAGTGGTCATCCAGAACCAAGGGGCCCTCTTTTGCTGCTGCTACTGCAGTCTCCATTGGTGACTCCCTCCTGTCCACTTCCCTACGGGGAGGACTCACAGTAGCTTTCTCACTCACAGTGGCTTTCCATCAGTGCTGTCCTTTGCCCAGATGTTACAGCAGTTAGTGTCATCAGGGGCCTGTAGAGCTGTGGGATTTGACCCCTTAGAGATTTGTATTAAATACCCTCCTTCAGCTCTCCTGTACCAGTACCAGTCCAGATGTCTGACATCACAGCTGTCTGTATTGGGGCCTCAAATGGCAACCCCTGAATGATTATCATAAAATCATGTTCTGTTCCTCTTTGCCCTGTATCTTATTCACTGGGAACTTTGGGAGTTTTGAACAGACTCATAGATGGGGAGATTTTGAGAGGATGAACATGCCAGGACCTGTGGTATTAGCTACATGCTCCTCAAAGTGAGTCTCAGGCTTTATCTGCTCTTAGTAGCTCTGTATGCTATCATCACTATGTCATAGATAAGGAAACTGAGGTTTGGAAAAGCTACATAAGTAATTTGTTGAGTGTCAGATAGGTACTAAATGATGGAACTAGCAACCCCGGTCCTGGTCAGAATCACTATGGAACACAGCCTTCTAAATGGCCCTCCCTTGGGGTGGGGGTGTTTTGTGAGTCCCACTTCCAGGAATGCAAGCTGAAGACATCTCAGCTAAGACATCTCAGAAGGGAATCTGGCTCTGAAGACTAGGGATCCCTACTGTAAGAACTTTGAGAAGCTCCATATCCTCTCTGCTGGTTATGATTGTTGCCCCTTATCTGTTGCAGGGTAGAAATTAAGAGTGAAATCCTTGACATGAAAAGGGCTTGTACACTTGTCTTTGGGAGCAGGATGAAGAAGGTGCTTCCTTGTGTATGGCCAGGATTGTAGAAGAAGATGGAGAGGAGAGTGGATGTGGTGGCCATGAGGCAGAGGGCAGGAAGGTGGGGAGGATGTGGGCCCGTCGTGGTGCAGCTCTGGGCTTGAGCAGGAGCCCAGGCCACAGCAGGACAGTACAGTATGGACCTGGCTGGTTTCATAGGCTGCAACAGTTGCACAGGACCCCCTGCTTAGCAGGACTCTGTGTTGGGTTTTATACTCTGCTGCCACGATCTTGAAATTCTCAATAATTTTTGAACAAGGGAACTTGTGCTTTTAGTTTGCAGCAGGCCCCGCAAATTATGTAGCGGGATTTCATAACATCTTTTTTTTACCCTGCAGTGCCCATTGGTGGCCCCCTACTGGTGGCATTTCAGAAGGATGGAAAAGGACTGCTTCACCAGTGGTGGGAAGTAAAAGCAGTTCAGGATGAGAATGAGAATTCCCCAAGAAGTGAGTGTGGTAGTTTTCATTTCTGCTGTTTTGTTTGTTTGTTTTGTTTTTCTAGAGACAGGGACTTGCTCTGTCGCCCAGGGTGGAGAGCAGTGGCATAATCACAGCTCACTGTGGCCTCAAACTTTTGGGATCAAGCTATCCTCCTACCTTAGCTAGTCAACGTGCTGGGATTACAGAAGTAAGTCACTGCACTTGGCCAATTTTGGCTAGATTTTAAAGGTCCAAATGTAGTGGTGTGTCTTAGGAATAGTTTTTAATGGAGGTGGAGAGAGATTGTTTAACAATACCTGGAGCTTTAGGTGGGAATTGTGGGTTTGCTGGACTGAGGGGCAAGGAGCACTAACCCAAGGAAACCATCCCAGGGGAAGGATTGATGTGGAAGCTGCACCTATTGAAGACTTACAGCAATTTCATAGTTTTCCTCCTGCCTA
>NW_016806761.1:901803-944316 GCF_001698545.2 Rhinopithecus bieti
GGCCAGGTGTGGGATACAATCTCCTGGTGTGCCCGTTTGCTCAAAGCGCAGTATTGGGGTGGGAGTCACCCGATTTTCCAGGTGTTGTGTGTCTCAGTTCCCCTTGCTAGGAAAAGGGACTCCCTTCCCCCTTGCGCTTCCCAGGTGAGGCGATGCCTCGCCCTGCTTCAGCTCTCGCTGGTCGGGCTGCAGCAGCTGACCAGCACCGATTGTCCGGCACTCCCTAGTGAGATGACCCCAGTACCTCAGTTGAAAATGCAGAAATCACCAGTCTTCTGTGTCGCTCGCGCTGGGAGTTGGAGACTGGAGCTGTTCCTATTCGGCCATCTTGCTCCGCCCCTTTAAGTATTAGTAGGGATGGGATTTCTCCACATTGCCCAGGCTGGTGTCAAACTCCTGGCCTCAAGGGATCCACCCACCTTGGCCTCCCAAAGTACTGGGATGACAGGAGTGACCCACCACACCCGGCCTGTTTCCCAAGCTTCTTTATTCTGAGCCTTAGCCATCTCCTGTGTAATGGAGATAATAGAAAGCTCCAAGTGTTAAAGCAAGAATTACATGACCCAATGCACAGGAAAAACCAAGGGCATGTTGAACACTGGCCAGGCCCTTGGCTGATGTTCATTTCCTTTCTGTCTTATAACACCAAGGGTGCTTTGAGCTCCAGGTAGACGGAAAGCTACATGTATTTATCTGGGTAATTTGGGTCAAGGTCTACTATTTAGAAGCAGGTGGGGCTTGAGTATGAATAACCAGGTTTGGCACTTTATGTGATGATGGCGGCACATCTAACAACTCTTGTCATCTTAATGGCACTGCTTCCAATTACAACTTTGTTCCTGCTGAGCAAGAGATGTTGTAGGTGGGAATAGTTACTGGAGAGGCTCCATAAATTTCACGTGGAAGCTAGAGTGTGTCTTTCAACAGATTCAACTGCTTTAATATAACCTACATGAATATTGCCTCAGGGGGGATCTTGTTTTGGGGACCAACCTATGTTATGCTGCATATCGTACTGGGGCCTTTTGGAGGTTTGTGTGTGTGTGTGTGTGCATGTGCATGCACACTTGTGCACACGTGGGTCAATTTTGTTCTTTTATTATTATGCAGTCCCATAATCTGTTATCTGGATGTAGTCAAAGAAAAAATGAATATAATAGATGTTCTTTCAAAAGCAAATATTCTTGTTCTTTCAAAAGCAAATATTGTTTAGAAGCATCTTCTTCATTTTGTTCACTATTTATTATTTTCTCTGATAGTAATAATTTAATGATATACATGTAGATTAAGAAAGAAAGTCCTCACCTGAATCAGCCTCAGTGTGTGGGTGAAGGGGATGTCTTTTTTACTAATAGTTTCTTCCTGTTTAAGTGTTAAAATTTGTCTAATTTCTCAGCTAACACTGAACTAGGATTTATAGGTTATGTGAATTTCAAATAAAAACCAAGCCCAGACAAAGCAAATCAAATGTTCCATTTCTAAGTTCTTATTTTTACTTTAAAAATTATGCAAGTACGTGTATTTATTGTTAGAATAGGAGAAGGTGTAACTTAGTAAAAAAGAAAAAATAGGAGAGAAAAATCTTGGTAATTTCTTTCCTTTACTTAACTCTTCTTCACTCTTCATATTTTGATACATAGATATTTCCCCCCAAATGTGATTACACTATATATTTTGTTTTTGTATCTTCTTTTTAACACTTACCAATAAATTATTGATGTTATTTCTAAGTTCTTATTTTACTTTAAAATTATGCAAGTACGTGTATTTATTGTTAGAATAGGAGAAGGTGTAACTTAGTAAAAAAGAAAAAATAGGAGAGAAAATCTTGGTAATTTCTTTCCTTTACTTAACTCTTCTTCACTCTTCATATTTTGATACATAGATATTTCCCCCCAAATGTGATTACACTATATATTTTGTTTTGTATCTTCTTTTTAACACTTACCAATAAATTATTGATGTTATTTCTTGTCAACTAGTGTACAAGTTTTCTCATATTACAATTATTATGCTTATCTTAGCCCAATTTCATATAGTTGTTTATACTTTTAATAGCTAGAGTTTATAGCACCAGTTGAAAGAGAAACTGGCTCAGCAGAAAACTGTCACCTATCTCTATGGTTGTTTATCCTTCTTTTTTTTTTTTTTTTTTGAGACAGGGTCTTGCTCTGTTGCCCAGGCTGGGGTGCTCTAGTATGATCTTGGCTCACTGCAGCCTCGACTTCCTAGGCTCAAGCAATCCTCCCATCTCAGCCTCCCAAGTAGCTGGTACTTTAGGCACGCACCAACACACCTGGCTAATTTTTGTAGACACAGGGTCTTGCTGTGTTGCCCAGGCTGGTCTTGAACTCCTGAGCTCAAGCGATCAGCTTGCCGCAGCCCTCCAAAATATTGGGACTACAGGCATGAGCCGTCATGCTCAACCCTGTTTATAATTTTAATAGCTATAGTTTATAGCACCAGTTGAAAGAGAAACTGGCTCAGCAGATAACTATCACCTCTCTGTCTCTCTCTCTTTTTTTCCCCACAGAACCTTGTCTTGGGCTATTGGTAGCCTGTAGATAAATTACCCTTGGATCAAGTTACCATCCCTGTACAAGAAGAGTTGGCTGAGGAAGAGGATAGACTGTGAGCAGGAAAGCTCCCCTAGAAAGCCATGTAGGTATAAAAGGATCTTAAACTAAATATATGTCTATCATATATAGGATGGATTTTTTTCCCCACTTGTCTTTAACTTTTTAATGTTGTTTAACTCTACCCTCTTTCTCTTCATTTTTTCAGCCCCAGTGACACAAATGTTAACTTTATTGACAGTATCACAGGTCCCTGAGGGTCTCTTTGGTCACTCTTTTTCAGTTTATTTAATTTCTGTGGTTCAGATTGGGTTATTTCTATATTTCTATTTTCAAGTTCACTGATTCTTTCTTCTGTCATCTCCATGCTGCTGTTGAATTCATCCACAGTTTTTTTTATGTTGGTTATTGTACTATTCAGTTCTAAAGATTCCAGTGGTCTTTGTATCTTTTTTTGTTGTTGTTGAGACTTTCTAATTTTTGCATTTGTTTCAAGTAGGTTTGTAATTGCTTATTGAAGCATTTTTATGATGACTGTTTTAAAATCTCTGATCATTGTGTCATCTTGGTGTTGGTGTCTGTATTAATTTCCTAGGGCTATTTCCTAGGGTAAAAAATTACAACACATTTGGCAGTTTAAAACAACAGAAATGTATTCTCTTACCATTCTGGAACCCAGAATTCTGAAATCAGGTTGCTGGCAGGCCTGTGCGCCCTCCAAAGGCTCTAGAGAGAATCTTCTCTTGCCTCCTGCAATTTCTAGTGACTCCAGGCTTGTGGCTGCGTAACTCCAGTCTCTGCCTCTGTCTTCACATGACTTTCTCCTCTGTGTTCATGTGCTCTCTCCTGTCTCTTATGAGGAATGAGGATGCTTGCCATTGGATTTTCAGCCCATCTGGATAATTCTGGATGATCTAATCTCAAGATTCTTAATTATATCTGCAAAGACCTGTTGTTCAAATAAAGTGACACTCAAAGGGTCCATGAACTTTTATCTCTTTTTAGGAGCCACCACTCAACCTACAACAGCATCTGTTGATTATCTTTTGTCTTTCAAGTAGAGATCTTCCTGGTTCTTGGTATGATAAATGCTTTTCAGTGGAAACCTGGATACTTTGGATATTATGTTGTGAGGTTCTCGATCCTATTTAAATTTTCTGTTATAGGAGGTTTTTTATTTTGACACAGCTTTGGCAGGGGAAGAGGGGGCACTGTCTTATTATTGCCATGTGTGGTTCTAGCCCAGGTTCTCCTCTGGCTTTCCTTGCAAGAGAGGATCCTTGTTACTGCTGGGTGGGGTGGGATTTCAGTGTCCCCACAAGGCCTCTGCTGGTTCCACCCTGGCTTGGAAGGGCAGAGGTTCCCTGTTATTGCTCCCTACGTGGCTTCCAATGACAATGTGGAGGGACAACTCTTTACAGCTGGGTTTGCTCTCCATTAGGACACCTCTGACACAACCACAGCAGGGAGGGGAAGGGAAACCTTGTTTCCATCAGGTCAAAGTGGAAGTCCAGGCTCTCCACTCAGCCTTGGCTAGCAGGGGTAAGGCTACAGTTTTTCTGTGGTGTTTTAATAGAGTAGAGTGCTTATTGCCTGTATTAGGCCATTTTCACACTACTATAAATCATTACCTGAGACTGAGTATATTAGTCAGGGTTCTCTAGAGGGACAGAACTAATGGAATATATATAAAGGAGAGCTTATTAAGTGTTAACTCACATGAACACAACATCCCACAATAGGCCATCTGGAGGCTAAGGAGCAAGGAAAGCCAGTCTGAATCTCAAAACTGAAGAACTTGGAGTCCAATGTTTGAGGGCAACAAGCATTCCAGCACAGGAGAAAGATTTAGGCTGGCAGGCTAGGCCAATCTTTCTTCACATTTTTCTGCCTACTTATGTTCTAGCCACACTGACAGCTGATTAGATTGTGCCCACCCAGATTAAGGATGGGTCTGCCTTTCCCAGCCCACTGACACAAATGTTATTCTCCTTTGGCAACACCTTCACAGACACACCCAGGATCAATAATTTGTATTCCTCAATACAATCAAGTTGACACTCAGTATTAACCATCACACTGGGTAATTTATTTAAAAAAAAAAAGGTTTAATTGACTCACAGTTCTTCATTGCTGGGGGGCCTCAGGAAACTTACAGTCATGGCAGAAGGTGAAGGGGAAGCAAGGCACGTCTTACACTGTGATAGAAGAGAGAGAGAGTGAAGGTGGAAATCCCACTTTTAAAACATCATCTCTCGTGAGAATTTACTATCACGAGACCAGCATAAGGGAAACTGCACCCATGATCCAATCCTCTCTCACCAGGTCCCTCCCTCAACGTGTAGGGATTACAATTCAAGATGAGATTTGGGTGGGGACACAGAGACCAACCATATCATTGCCTAAAAGTTTTTGTCCTGCTCGGCTGCCCCTTCCACAGTCTTTGGGCTAGAGAGAGCAGGCTTTTGTTGGGTTTTTCTGTCTGCACTTGATGGCATTTCTGGGTTGCTTGCTTCTCCACCACCCAGGATGGGGTTCATGAGACAAAAAGAAAATCAGGGAACTCACCTCAGGTCCTGAAGTCCTCAGCCCCCCTGCCTTCTTCTTTTTTTCTCTTTTGAGAAGGAGTCTCCATCCAGCCTGGAGTGCAGTGGCGTGATCTCAGTTCACTGCAACCTCTGCCTCCCAGGTTCAAGTGATTCTCCTGTCTCAGCCTCCTGATTACAGGATTAAAGGCACCTGCCACCACACCTGGTTAATTTTTGTATTTGTAGTAGAGATAGGGTTTCACCATGTTGGCCAGTCTGGTCTCAATCTCCCGACCTCAAGTGATCCACACTCCTGGGCCTCCCAAAGTGCTGGGATTACAGGCATGAGCTTCCACGCATGGCTCAGCCTGCCTTCTTCTCTCCATCTTTCAGAGTTTCCTCATGTTTCTTCATATATGCATATAGGCCAGAGTTTTTAGCTGTACTAAATGGAAGGAATGGGAAAATTGGTGTTTACATGATATAAAGAGTATTTACTTTTTTTGGAGTCAAATCTTTTTTTTTTTTTTTTTTTGCTTTCAGTGTCATGCTTCCCCTCATAAGAATCACATAAATATTTATCTATTTTTAATGCTTTTGTAGTTTCATCTTTTATAATTAAGTCTTTAAGCAAGTGTTTATCACAGTCTGGCTTATAGACTGTAGTTTCTTGGGCCCACCTAAGAACTATTGAATCAGAATCTCTGGGAGTCTCTCTTTTCACAAACTCTTCAGGTCATTAAATATCAACCAACATTTGAGATCCACTTCTTTATCCATTCAAAAAATTTTTTGGTGTAAGTTGTAAGGCAGGCCTCTCACCTATTTTTTTCCTAAGTGGTTAGTCAATTGCCTTAAAACCATTTATTAAATTATTCTATTTCCTTCGCTGACTTAAAATGCTACCCTGATAAAATATTAAGTTTATATATAAACATAAATATTTGGGTCTGTTTCCAGATGTTCCATTTTGCATCATTGATCTGTCTGACCATTCTGGCGCCGGTAACTCACTCTCTTTAATTGCTGTAACTCTAGTCTGTGTAGATTTCTGAATGTTGCCCTGTACCAGCTTCTAAAAGCCTCATAAGAAACCATTTGCCAGGAGAGAATTAGATGACTCATATGTGAAGATGCTTAGTAAATTGCAAAGCGCTCTGGCCTTTCAGCCTACCCTTGACACTAGCACTTCCTAAAACGCTGATCTCATCCCTTCCCTTCCTGACTCTAAAGCCTTACTCAGAAGATGAAGCTCATTATCCTGGCATTCAAGGTCTTTCCTTCACCACCTGGTCCCCATGTCCCCCCTTTTCAAAATGACCTTCCACTTGCCTTCAATACAACCCTCTTTAATCAGGTTTGTCTGTGATCTGTTTTTCAAGACTTGCCTGACACATTTCTTGCATTCGGTCTTATTGTTCTCTCTACCATGAAGTACATTCTTTAAAATGACTTACCGTCCTCCAAGGCCAATCTCCTTCCAGAAGGCTTTTTATCTGAATTTTTCAGCTTTCCTCGTAGCATCCACTTTACACTTAGCATACATTGACCTATGACAGCTCTCCTCTGATGCAATTACTTTTGTTATTTATGTTTTCTGGAGTGTGTATATCATTTCACTCAACAGTAGTGTAATATTCTTACCCACAGAGGCTTTGCCTTCTCCTTCTTGGTGTGTACCTGCATTTCACCTAGTAAAGTGTGATGCACACAGCAGACATTCACTCAATGTATGTTTACTGGCTAAATAAAGGAAGGGTAATATTAGATCTCAATGAAAGTCTGTGATTGATTTGTATTACTCAAACCCAGACAGAGGAGTGGTCATCTTGCTTCGTCTATTTCCAGGTATGTGTTCAGTTCAGAGAAAAATCATAGGTAAATGCTGTGTTCTGAGATAATCACTGCTTTATACTAATCAGCTAGACAATGATCTCATGGGATACAATGGTCCTGTGCAGAGATGCAGAAACCCAGGAATTTCTTCTTTACATCCTTGCAAAAATCTCCCTGCAGCTCAGAATGCTCTCTATAAGACAGGATAGAGATTGTTTTAGGATGCTATTGTCTTCCCTGCCCACAGTCCCCTCAGAGGGAATTTACTCCCAGAAAACCCTTGCTGTCTCGGCTGCTGTTCTTTTTATCACTTGATTCAGTTTCTCCCTGGCTACAGCTGATTGGACTTAACCATACCAGCTGATTGGACTTACCATACCAGCACAGAGATGAGCTGAGCCAACCAGGGTCTTGCTTGGGTGAACAGAAATGAAGAAACACAAAAGAAAGCTGACAATTGGATATGGGTATTGTAGCTGAAAGGTCTTGAGAGCAGAGTCAGGGTCAGGAAGGCTGTGAGGGCAACGAGAAGTCAACACGCTGAGGATGGGGAGAAAGAAGATAAGTCTGGGAGAGAAAGAGAATGATTCTTCTGGGCGAGGGAAAGCAAGAATATCTGTTCCTGCAACTGCACTGATTCTAGAAACACTCTCTATTTGAACTCTCTTGAGATAACTTCTTGTTCCTTAATTCTGGGTCTCCTCTACTCCTGTTCTTGACTCCTCATGAGATCATTTGAGCTTAATAATAAACCCCACTTCTCTTGACCAGGCTTGAGGGAATGGATGTGTGTGTGGGGGGTCTCTGATCCTTTCAACAAAATTATCATCTATAAAATAGGTGACGCTGGGGAAACGATTATCGGCTGGCTTTTTTTTTTGGTAGGGGGTGGGTCCTGAAGAATGTATATTTAGTTGTAGTAATAGTCACCTGAGTTAGAATAGCTGGATGATGAATTTTTTTAAAAAAATATTGCTTTCAATACATTAAGTTTTAATACTTTTTTCATGATAAATTTCAAATGTTGAGACCAGTAGAAATTATAGTAGAATAGGTATCCATCAATCTACCACCTAGATTTTACAGTTATTAACATTTTTCCATATTTGCTTTGTCTCTGTATTTCTTTTCTGTTGCTGGATTATTTTAAAGTAAATTACTGATACTGTAACACATTTCCGCTAAGTACTTCAGCATGCATCTCCAAAAGAGGTGTGTTCCTACATGACCACAATACCCTTGTCACATAGAACACAATTGGCATTATTTTCTTAATATCACTAATAACCTAACTATTAAGAAAATAGTGCCAATTGTGTTTTTTGTGACAAGCATAAAAAGAAGAAAATTTGAGATTCATTTAAATAGTCCCAATTTTCCTCAAAATGTCTTTTATAGATGCTTCTTTTCACACCATGATATAAAGATGGCACTGCATTGGATTGTTAAATTTTGTCCTTCAGTTCTCTCCTAATCTAGAACAGTGTCTCCCTCTTTTTTATTTTAAATGAAGAAATTAGGCCAGATGTTTTGCAGACTGTCCTACATCCTAGATCTGTCTAATAGTTTCCTCACAGTCATGTTTATCTTGTTTCTCTCTTCCCAGTAATTCCTATACAGTGTAAGTTACATTTCAAGCTGGGTTAGATTCAACTTAAACATTTTTGGTGATAATAGCTCAGAAGTGGTGATGCTGTGTATTTCATATTGCATCACAGCAGGAGGCACTTAATATCTGGCTGACTGTCCCACTATTTGTGATGCTGTATTGGTTACTCTGTTCAAGGTGATGACCACCAGATCCCTCTATTGTAAAGGAAGGCATCTCCTTTTGTGATAAGAAAGTAAGTGATGGGTGATACTATCGAGTTTTCCAATAACCTTTCACCTAATGATTTTAGTATCTACTATTGATTCTTTCTGGAATGGATGAACTTTCTCACTAATATTTTCTGACAATAGGAGAGGCCACAGGGAGACTGAGAAGAGAAGACATCAAGTCTTCTTTGTTGGAGATTGTTCTGCATGTTACTGTTATTACAGATGCATGCGTTGTTATCTATTGCAGCCTAACAAACTGTCCCAAAATATAGAGACATCAAACAACAACAATATGTTTATGATCTCTCCTGGTCTCTGTGGGTCAGGAATTTGGGAGGATATGGCTGGGCGCTTCTAGCTTAGGGTGTCCAACATGGTGGTTGTCAGATGGGGCTGGAACTAGAAAAGCAGGAACCTAGAGTATCTGGCGGCTGGCAGGGAGTTTTTCTCTTTGTATTATCTCAGGCCCGCCCTGCGTCATCTCTCTGCATGTAGTGGTTTGGGTTTCCTTGCAGCATGGTGTCCTCAGGGTGGTAGGACTTTACATGGTGGCTGTTAAGGACTGAATATTTGTGTCCTCCCAAAATTCACATGTTAAAATCCTAACCCCCAAGGTGATGCTATTAAAAGGTGGGCTTTTTAGGAGGTGATAAGTCATGAGGGTGGAGCCCTCTTGGGTGGGATGAGTGCCTTTAGGAGAGGTCCCAGAGAGAGCTCACATGCCCCTTCTACCATGTGAGGATACAAAGAGAGGGTGTCATCTATGAACCAGACACCAGATCTGCTGGTGCCTTCATCTTGGACCCCCCAGGCTCTAGAACTGTGAGAAATAAGTTTCTGTTGTTTCTAAGCGATGCTGTTTATGGTATTTTGTTATAGCAGCCAGAGCAGACTAAGACTCAGGGTTCCAGTGTGTTTCCAGTGAGCTGGGTGGAAATGGCCTTGTCCTTTGCAGTTGGCCGTTGGAAGCTAAGTAGCAACTCTACATAGTACTCTGTTGGTTGACTAGTCATGACAGTTGGCCCAGATTCAAGGGGAAGGGACACACATCCCACTCTTGACAGTGAAGGTGTCAAAACATCAGCAGACATGTTTTAAAACACTATATTATTTTTATGAAGTAAGCATATATATCTGTATTTGCTAATATTTGCCTTAAAAAAGGATCTGCATAATTAATAATTGAGAAAACAGAGCAATTAAAATAAGACAAATAATAAATAATAAATGGATCAAAGAAACAGATATACCAGCTATCTGGACAGATTATACTTCCAGTGTAAAGCATGAAGGACTTAGGTGTTTGTAGCTCTAGTTGCTGGGTAAAAGGATGTTTACAAATTTACCTGCAGAGTTATTCTTTTCTCTTGACACTGAATTTTAGAAGGACTTTATTAAATGTATTCTTTCATCAGGGCCATTGAGAAAGAGAACCGTCAATGCCTGGCTTTGGTTTTTCAGAAGATAGAGAAATACTCTTTAGGTGGACACTTGTGAAACAATTTCTCTGGGAAAACAGAAATTTGAATACTAATACTAGCTTTTGATTAGTTTCTGCAGGGGAACTAAGATAAGCTGTGAGTATGTTGCCTTCTGAAGATGTAGCCCCTGCTCTAATAAGGTCTGGCTCAGGGAACCTTGGCAAAAACTTGTCAACTCCAGCCACACATTATAATCACAGGGTGGAAGCAACTCTTATAAACCCACATGGCAAAGCTCATTTATCAATTATGCAATTGTATTCTTTAGACCAATTGAATACAATCTCTGGGGATAGGATATAAGCATCAGTATTTTTTTTTAAAGCTCCACAAATGATTCCAATGTGTGATCAGGCTTGAGAACCATTGCTTTAGAGCAGGGCTTGGTAAACTGTTCTGAAAAGGGCCATGTAGTAAGTATTTCCAGATTTGTGGTCATACTGCTTCCAACCCAGTGCTTCAGCTTTGCCTTTCAGCAGGACAGCAGCCATAGACAATGGGCATGATAAATGGGCATGGCTGTGTTCCAATAAAACTTTATTGCTGACACCTTGTTTGGGGAACCAGTTACATTTCAGCTCTTTAATAGCATCATCCTTGTATGTAGAGCCTCAGATGTGCAGACATGAAAGAAGGGACTACTTTTATAACTATTGTGACTCTCATGGGCATTTTGAGTGGCAATTTAAATTCTTCTCTTTTTTTCCCCAGAGATGAAAGACTTTATTACTCACAGCAAAAGCAGTAGCCAGAATATCAGAATTTGTGCTTTTCCCCCTGAACCCCAGTTCCCACAAGGGTAAGAATTTGGTCCTACATAGATACCTATACATGCAGTGGGTCATGTCACAAAAAACACTGAGGGTGGAGAACCAGCCATTCTGTAGCAGGCAGTGGCTTACTTGCTCTTTTCCCTCACTCTGTCACCCAGGCTGGAGTGCAGTGGCGTGATCTTGGCTCACTGCAACCTCTGCATCCTGGGTTCAAGTGATTCTCATGCCTCAGCCTCCTGAGTGGCTGGGATTACAGGCCCACACCACTGCACCCAGCTAATTTTTTTTTTTTGTATTTTTTTGGTAGAGACGGAGTTTCACCATGTTGGCCAGGCTGGTTTCGAACTCCTGACCTCAAGTGATCTGCCTACCTTGGCCTCCCAAAGTGTTGGGATTACAGGTGTGAGCCACAGCATTTGCCCTCAGCTCTCAAGGTGCACATTGCAAATGCAACCCTGAAAAATGGCCCCAATAAAGAACCTTGCATTTCTGGCATATCCAGCAAGAATGTGCAGAAATGCAAAAAGCCCATGGAGAACCATCTCCCAACATCAGTACATGTCCCTGGAATGAAAATTAACATGTCTCAGAAAAACATAGCCAAGAAAATGTGCAATTACTAATGTTTTAAACTATATAAACTAGCAACTACCTTTTGCCAAAACTTAGACTTCAGTATCTTTTGAAACATCAGGTAATAGTGATACTTCCTTTTCAAACACTATCCTGGTTCCCTATATTAAAACCAGACTCTTTATCAGGACGACCAGAGTTTGAACTCTGGAGGCACGGTCCCTGAATACAAATACCTTTTCTGTCCCCTACCACTTCTTTTCTTTTTCTTTTCTTCGTTTTCTTCCCCCTACCACTTCTTATTGCTTTCTAACAAAATTAAAATTTCTAAATTAGTATTTATTGTCTTTTATTTTAAAAAGGAAGGGGGTTAATTCACAAGCTTATGCATTTCTTTGCATAGCATTCCCCCACCCCAGCTCTCCTCCCACACAAATCTTCTGTCCTTAGGACATAGATCTTTGGAACTAGGAGTGACATCAGAGATTATTTCTTTTCTGGTCCTCCAGAAGGTGTGTGACTTGCCCGGCATGGCTAGGGCAGCAACCAGGAGGGCAGGACCAGAATTCTGGCCTCGGGTTTCCTGGCTAGAGATCAGCTAACTCTTGCCCTCTGCCTCCCTCCTCTCTGCATTCACAACTGATTCCTGCTTTCCAACTTCCTCAAACACTAACGTGTCCACTGACCCGGTCTTCTGCCTCTTTCTGGATCCTAGACCTTGACGTGACCTTGATTTGTGTTCTAGTCGTTGTTAATTATTTGAGGATGGAGTAGTGCATTGTCCTGCATTCTCCATCAGTTGTACAGCTGATGGTGAGAAGTGAGAGGTGACACAGTTATTGGAGGGCAGAATTGGAGGGCCTCCAACTTACTGTGGTTTAACTTATGAATTTTAGACTTTATGACAGTGTTAAAGTGCTATGTATTAAGTAGATGCTATACTTTGAATGTTGACCTTTTCCTTTTCCATCATTTGCAGAATGATGCTCTCTCACGATGCTAGGCAACAGCAGTGAGCTGCAGCTCCCATTCAACTGCATGATCAGCAGGGTAAAAAACTGACACTGCACTCTACAGTATACTGCATTCAATAAATTACATGAGACATTCTAATTCATTATGAAGCAGGCTTTGTGTTTGGTGATTTTGCCCAACTGTAGGCTAATATAAATGTTTAGAGCATCTTTAAGGTAGGCTAAACTAAACTATGATATTCGGTAAGTTAAACATATTAAATGCATTTCCAACTTGATATTTTTAACTAACGGTGGGTTTGCTGGGATGTAAGCCCATTGTAAGTCAAGGAGCATCCATAGTCCCTTCAGACTCAAGTCCAAAAGCGTCCTTTTCTTCTGAAAATACCTTCACTTTTCTGCATGTTAATGCTGGACAATCTTCCCCTACCCCCAACCTTTTCCCAAATCCTTTTCACTCAGACTTGGAAGACCCTACCCTCGCCTGGCCCTGTTTCTAGACCTCTCTATTCTTTTAGCTTCTTTTAGAAGACAGTCCACATTGTGTTATTGTCAGTGCTGGCTTAATCCTGGGCCAGTTTCCATCTGTGTAATCTTTTGCGTAATCTCATCTGCTCTCACAATTTTGAATTCCAAAAATACTTACACAGCTTCCTTATCTCTGCGTGGTATTTTTGCAGTTGCCTACTAGCTAAAATAATCCATTTAAAATTCTTGTCATATGTCAGAGAATTTAGGGAGGAATGGCATTTTCGAATTTTGACTGCATTACTATACCACTTTACACTGGATAAATCAGCGCTCTTTGGCCTTATAACTTTTTTCTTTTAGATATTTTATGTGCATGAATTTCCAGTTGTATGAGGTGTAAGAATTATTAAATGAAAAGCTATGGAAATTTTGGAGATCTTGATTTCTTTTGGTTTTAATTACTGACTATATTCAATGTCTAGGTAATAATTTGATTTCGAGATGATTCCTATGAGCAAACACCGTATATATTCCTATATTAAAAAGGCTAATTAAATAATCAAATATCATCTCTCATCTGTTAAGCCAAGCTTAATTGCTAAAATAATTATTTTCTGTCTCTATAGTGCTTTGGCAAAACTGGTAGCAGTGTAAATTGAAATATCTTTTTTAGAAAGCCAGTTGACAACATTCAAAGGGATGTTTTACAATAAAACAGAAGGTGTATCTTACTGTGTTTGAATGTAATTAAAATGTTCAGAGAGAGAAAATGTTCAGAGTATGCAAGGATAAGGAGGTGGGACGTGGGACCTGATAGCACTGGGCTAGTTCAAAGATTTTATTTAGATTTTCTATATGCTTGAGGATGGGGCTTTGTGGACTCTAGAAGTCTCAGGGCTTTTTAATTTAACTCTGAGACTTTTGATTGGACCAAAGACTCCCTTTACCAAAGTTCCAACTTTTACATTCTCCTGCCAAAACTATCCAGTAGGAAATAATGAGATGGAGGGGGCAAAGCTACGTGCCTAGCAGGGGTGGGGCTCCTCCTGTCCTCTCTGTGCTCAGGGTAGTGGATCACTGCTCTGGCTTGTAAGCTTTCCTCCGAGGAGCAGGAAATCAAAAGGCAGACCATGGTGCCTGCAAGTATGGCCTGGGAGTCATCTTCAAGGTCTCTCACTGCCAGCTATCTTCAGGGTTTTATACTTTTACATAGAAACACCTGAATCAAGACAAAATGCATCTGGCAACTTATTGCAATTTTCCCCACATTTGATTTTTTCAGCATTAGCCAAGCCAAAATAGTGTGGAGATTTGAGTGTTGGAACAATTAGCCACTTGTATTTTATGTGGAAAAAAATAAGACTTTCCAGGCTTGGCTCAGTCATTTTGTGTTGATTATACTGAGTACATTGAAGCGAGGTGACTGAATTTTGCACACATTAGAAGCAACAGCTAAATCTCTGTACAGCTTGTGTTATAATTGGGAAAACAGGGATCTGTTCCAGCATCATATCATTCCCTGAGTTCTCTAGTAATATCATACTAACTTTCTCAGCAAAGCTAAGCAGATTAGTTGGAGGGGGTAGTAAGTAACTTGGTTGCAATAGAAATTCCTTCTGGTTAGGAAAAATGAAAGGCAGTGATAGGCCACTGAACATTCTGGGAACAGTCATGCCTCTGCCTTTTGTCCCTGACAGAGAAGATAAAGTCACATGTAGATGAGGCTGAAGAAGATTTCTTTGAGTTGACAGCAAAGCTCTGTTTCAGTTTATCTATTGATGTGAAACAAAAATTCCAACATAATGGCTAAAAACAACAACGATGTATGATTGTGACATTCTGTGGACCCAGGAGTGGGGCATATCTGAGTCGTTCTTCTGCTCTGCATGATGTTGACTGGGTCACTTGTGCAGCTGCACTCAGTTGGAGCTCAGCTGGGGTGGCATATCCAAGGTGGCCTCTCATTGTCCAGGACTTTTCTCAGATGGCCCTCTGATAGTTCAGTAGTCTAGTCTGGACTTCTTATGGCATCACAGCTGACTCTGAGAACGTAAAAGTGGAAGCTGCCAGGCCTATTTAGGCCTGGTCCTGGGACTGGCACAGCATTGGCACTAGCCCAGCTACACAGAATAGTACATGTTCAGGCTCCAAAAGAAATTTCATAAGATCTGTTGTGCCTTTTGATTAATTTCCTGTTAGACTTTTCTGGAAAAGAGATGAGCCTGGGATAGGAACTCACTACCTTTGTTTCTTGGCCAAAACAAGTCACAAGACCAACTGAGATTCAAAGGGAAGGGAAGTAGCCTCCAACTCTTGGTGGGCTGGGGTGTCTGGGGGTCAAGTTGGGTTGGGGCAACTTGTCTCTTGGAGGGGACGAAGCACAGATAGGATTGTGTTTTCCTTTACAAAACCCAATTTAAATTTATTATGCAAATGTTATTGATCACAAAGTATTAATATTTATGTTATTTAAATAAATGAAATGCTGGATGTAAAATAATTTTATAAATGGTAAAATACTTCAATAAATCAAGTTCTGACCTAATGGAAAGGCATAATTGAAAGGCTTTTAGAAAATGTAAAGCTTTAGGGTCCTTATTTCATGTAGGAGAAAACCAAGGCTCCTATAAATATTTAACTTGCTTAAATTAATCATTTTTCAGTTTTAAGTCATTAAGTTTTTGTCTGGCATGTTGACAGAAAAAGGACTAGGAATACCTCTTAACTCCCAGCTCAGTGCTTATCTTTCTCTCTATCTTCTGGTCATAACTTAGCAATTGTTCCTGAAGAAAATCTAACCTTTTGGTTTTCTTTGCCATAATCCAGAGTTTCTTGCCTTTGGCACTATGACATTTTGAGCTTAATGATTCTTGGTTGTTGGGGGTTGTCTTGTACATTGTGGGATGTTTGGCAATGTCCTTGGCTTCTGTCCACTGCCATAATCCAAGGCACTGACATTTCTTAGGTTGTAGTTCCTGAACTGTCTACATAATCATGATTGAGAATTAACTATTTTCCCAATCAAAAACTCAGGCACAGGTCTGATAAAGGACTCTTCCTGCCCCAATTTGTATATTCAGATATAGAAAAATGTTTTAAGCTATAAATTAAATGTTTAAAATAAAATTTTGATTTTATTACATACATTATACAGATCACTTTTAAAAAACAATTCCTTAAAATTCAGTTGTTTTGGCAAATGAGGAAGTATGGTTCATAGGATTTTTCTTGTAAACCCAAACTGACAACTGTTGGCAAATGTCAGTTGTTGTCTTTTCACCTTACTTCCAGTTTGGGTAGAACCTAACTGGAGAGGTGATGTTAAATAGCAGCGTGTTCATAAAACACAAAGTGAAGCAGAGATTTGGCAAAATGTCTAGTTGATTTGAAACAAGTAGACCAGAACATATTCAGTTTAAAAACACTTCCTGATTCAAATATTATCCAGACTGAATTTCTACACTAATCAAATTGTTTCAAGTATTCATTTCACTTGGTATTGTGTCAAAATAGCTGAAGTGTCTGATAAATTATTCTTTCGTAGTTGTTTATGACTCCAAGCATATGTATTACAAAACTGAATTTGATCTGACAGTTTCCGTCTCTCTTTCCCATGTGAGTGATAATGTTGATGGAACTATGGAAGCAACACCAACAATGAAATTAAATAATTTCAAGGTTTCTTGCTTAGGAAAGCTAGGTAGCATTAGAAGGTGCCTGGGAGGCAAAGCAGAGTGCATCCAAATGCTTCGGTCTTGATTGTTTAATAGTTGTTAAAAGCCAGTCAACTCACATTTATTTCTCCTTCAATTTCATAAATGGACCTACACAGCTTTGTCATACATAAACATGTGCTTGAATTCATTCCTCCATTTGCATTTTTGAACTTTCCCAAATACAAATACCTACAATAGCCCAATATGCTTGTTCTGCTCATTTGGAAAAGCTGCCTGATGGTTTTCCCTTTGGCATTTTGAATAACTGCTAGCTGCAGATGCTAAATAACTCTCAAGTCTGTGTGAGTTAATATTTCTGCCGAGTTAATCCAATAAAATACAGTTGAAATCTCAACCAGAAGATGCTATCTGTCGTCTGACATGTACTTGACTGTGATAATGAAATGCTGCCTGACTTAGCCTTAAATTCTGAAGTTGAGATCCATATTGAATAACTTTTGAAGCCTGGTTTCCTGAACTTTTAAAATTACATATGAATTTAAAATTTGTTTTGCCAAATGGTGTGAAATAAAGACTTGATATGGTTAAGGTGAATTTGGTGACATAATCAAACTTATGTATTCATCTTGATAACTTGCCTTCCCTCTGGTTAGCTCCCCTCTCTTTTCTTCCCACCCTACCATGAGACTTGATTTGAGCACCTGTCCTGATCCTCTTAACTCTGCCCCACAATTTAGATTTGAATTACCTTTAATTACACTCTCAAGGTGCCCAGTTTTCTCTGTGAAAGAATTGTCCTACACAGTTCCATAGTTACATAAGAATCAGGCCCATTAATTTCTCTGTTGATTTTAATTTCTCCTGAGTATCAGATCTTTGGCAAAAGTATAAAAATTCACCAGGAGACTAAGAAAGAAGAAGAAACAACATCCCAGATCAGAAGTAATTTATACGAAGACACAAATTACTGTGATCAGTGAGGACATTTGGTTCCCTAAACCAGAATGTTACTAGCCCAGCTACACAGAAAATAGTACATGTTCAGGCTCCAAAAGAAATTTCATAAGATCTGTTGTACCTTTTGATTAATTTCCTGTTAGACTTTTCTGGAAAAGAGATGAGTCTGGGATAGGAACTTACTATCTTTGTTTCTCTGAAGCCTGTCTTTAATTCAGGGTTGCCATGTATGATGTTTTGGAGAAATGGATTGCTGAATCCAGTTTGGATGGCTACATATAAACATGAAAAGGGCCTCCTGGGTGAAGGCCGCAGTGTTCTCTCCCCACCTTAGAGTCAAGAGTTGTGCTGCTCCCTCACATTTTCCCTGCAAATGACCATTGAAAACTTGACATTGTTTAAGATCAACAAGCCCAAAAGAATGTCTTATCCCAGTGTGTTGCACAGAATAGGTGTTGAGTAAATATCCAATAGTCAATCTGGCGTTTACATTTGACTTTGACTTTGTGAAAGCCCTTTGGGTTGCTGACTTCACTGCTCTGTTGTTCTTTCCTTAGTTTAAGATTAGGCGGGTATTTTAGGGAAAGCCTCACAGGACATTTGCATCTTGGTAGACCCTTTGCACCCAGAGGGACCTGTCTTCAGTTTCACATGTTCAGGGCTGTATTAAGGCACCTGGCACACTAGATAGCATGGGACCTGGGAAAAGTGAGTGGCAGTATCCTACAGGATATTTCATCAATCTATTAAAGAATTCCTTTGCAATTTTCAACAGGGGTGACATTGTCCTTGAAGAGGTGAAAATTGATTCTTAGGGGATTGCAGAAATTTGGATATTGCAATGGTTTGTGGTTTGCCAGGTAGCGCAATGATACCTGACAAAATCATAGTCCTTAATTTCTCTCATTAGGGAGAAATTTAATTTCTAATTGAAATTAATTAATTTAAAGTTTAAATATATATGTTTTTTCTTTGTAGGGGTACAATAATGAAAAAGAAAAAAAAAAAAAGACTGAGAAACACGATTCTGGAGCACACATCTCTTCTGTGGCTTTAGAAACTGCCCACGATAAATATTCTTTTATCTCCCTTTTTCAGGTAAAACTAGGACTTTAAACATATTAACATATTCCCCACTGTGGCCCTCCTTTTTTTTTTTTTTTTTTTTGAGACGGAGTCTTGCTCTGTCACTGAGGCTGGAGTGCAGCGGCATGATCTTAGCTCACTGCAGCCTCTGCCTCCTGGGTTCAAACGATTCTCCTGCCTTAGCCTCCCAAGTAGCTGGGGACTACAGGCGTGCACCACCATGTCTGGCTAATTTTTGTATTTTTAGTAGAGATGGGGTTTCACCATGTTGGCCAGGCTGGTCTCAAACTCCTGACCCAGGTGATCTGCCCGCCTCGGCCTTTCAAAGTACTGGGATTACAAGTGTGAGTCACCGTGCCTGGCCACCCACTGTGGCTCTTCTTAAGGTGAACTCTTGAGAAAGTAACTGGAAGGAACCTTTCACATACCCTGGAGATGGACAACCAAATGCGGCACCTGCCCTGAATCTCCTCATACCTCCTTGCCTTAGTTCCTACCACATATTCCCAATCTTCTATCTCTCCCAAAAGGCAGCTTTCTCTAAACGGCCAATAAGGGCTGGACTTGGAAAACGCAAGTCCTACTTTGGACCAACTCTAAGTTTCTTATGCTTTTCTTTTTCTCCCTTGGAAATGTTCGTATAATTCCTTCCAGACACAGTCTCCCGAGGCAGCTGGTTCTCTCCCTGGTGTGCCCAGCTGGGACTTACCTGCCCTTGACATTAGAGAAGATATGCAAATAACTCCTTGAATCCTTAGGGAACCATCATGGCTTCCCTTCAAGTATTCACTCTACCTGGGCACCCACACCCAGTCATAGCTGAGTCTGGACTCACCTAGACGATCTCATTTGAATCCTACTGCAGGAAGATGAGGCTGCTGGATATTATATCGTCTTTATAGACAGCAAAAACAATGTTGGTTAAAATAGATCTAGTGACTTACCTAAGATCACATAGCTAATACATAGTAAGGTCAGGACAGCTTCCCCCAACAACACCTACACACTGGAATGTTTGTTCTCTGAGGGCAGGAGCCATGCTGTTGCTCACTGTCGTGTTCCCAGGGCCTAACACAGGCCCTGGTGTATAGCAGGAGTTCAGTCAATATTTGTTAAATGAACATGGTTCTCTGAGCCTGGGGCTGTCAAATTACCAAGACAATGCAGGAAACTGTCCAAAATATGCAGGTCTGTTCATCTGGCCCACAGTTGATTTTACATTGGCAGCTACCACCTTCATTTTAAGAAATGTAAAACAATAGCTGCAGCCACTTCTTCAAGCACAAATCTTATCCCAAATTTCTGAGAGGCTTGCCATGGAGTCCGAGGACAGCTTGTCTTCTAGGCTGTATTGCATTTCAAATTAATTAAGTGCAATTATTGTTAAAAGACAGAGTCTTCTTGTTCTTTAAGTCTCTTGTATTAGGAGCCCCAAATTCAGAGGTGAGACAACTCTCATTTCTGTTTTCAATAAAGTTTGCATACAAAGCAAATGCACTTGCTATGGGCTGAATGTTTGTGTGCCCCCAAAATTCATTTGCTGAAACCTAATCCCCAAGGTGATGCTATTAAGAGGTGAGGTTAGGTGGGGTTATAGGGAGGTGACTGGGTCATGGGGACAGTACCACAGAGGAAGTCATTCATCCCTTCCCCCATGTGAGGACACAGTAAGAAGCTACCATCTACAAAGCAGAGAACTGGTCATCACCAGACACTGAATTGCCAGAACCTTGATCTTAGACTTTCAGGCCTCCTGAACTGTGAGCAATAAATTTCTGTTGTTTATGAGCCACCTGGTTTATGGTGTTTTTTGCTACAGCATCCTGAACAGACTAACACAATGCTAAGTAAAAATGTGCATGTACTTCAGAAGACAGAAAATGCCCTACAAAATTAAGTTTACTTATCTTGCAGTCAATCATTTATTGTGAGAAAAGAGGGAGATATAATGAATTGTCACAGGTTTGGTACAAAAACATAAACCAACTTTCTTTTGTATTAGCTTCTGATGGGAAATGTGTTTTGGTTAGCTCAGTAGGTGTGGGATAAATACATTCCCAAATGAAGAAAATCAGCTACTCACCTAGCCAGTCATGGGCCAACAGCATTTATTATGCACTAGTACAGTTAGGCAATGAGGAAGATAAAGATGGATGGAGAAAAAGTCTTGTCGCTGATAAGACTGCAATAGATTAGGATAGGTAAAACATAACATAATTACATTGCAAGAAAGAAAGTGAAAAGTGTAAAAGACTATTAGGTGTTTAAAGGAGGGAAGAATTTTTCCTACTTTGGGGGATAGGGTAAGAGATGACAGGATCAGATAAAGCAGTGTGGAGGCAATATTTGTTTGGATCTTAAATTAAGGAGCAACCTGGATTACAAATATTAAAAATAAGAAAGAAAGAATAATCCAGGCAGAGAATATGACAAGTGGCATAGAAGCAGATAAATGAACGCAAAGCAACAAAGCCCAGTGTGATTGGAATGTGTGGGCCTGATTCTTGGGAACTAACCTTAGAAGGTGCTGGAAACTGTGGGAGTCAGTAGAGTTATTGTCATTCTGGAGTCTTATTGAAATGGCTTTTCCTGTTCCCTTTAAATTAGGCGTGGCTGTGTATCTTAATTTGATTTCCCGTAAAGGTGGACCCTGAGACAAAGTCTTGGGTGCAATGTAGCGTATGTGGAAGGTGATCTCAGGAAACAAAAGTGAGGAAATGGTCACGCCTGTAATCCCAGCACTTTGGGAGGCTGGGTGGGCAGATCACCTGAGGTCAGGAGTTCAAGACCAGCCTGGCCAATATGGTGAAACCCCGTCTCTACTAAAAATACAAAAATTAGCCGGGAGTGGTGGTGGTGCTTGCCTGTAATCCTAGCTACTCAGGAGGCTGAGGCAAGAGAATCACTTGAACCTGGGAGGCAGAGGTTGCAGTGAGCCGAGATTGCGCCGTTGAACTCCAGTCTGGGCGATAAGAGCAAAACTTTGTCTCAAAAAACCCAACAGAAAAATAAAACAACAACAACAAAAAAGTGAGGAAGTTGGGCAGTGAGACAGGGATGAGGGAAAAGCTAGCTATGGGCAACTGGTGCTCAATTCTAATGAGGCCACTCAGAGAAATAAAGCTAATCTTGCCTCAGAATTGTGTCATAAAAAAAAAACAAAAGAGGGATACTGGGGCATTGATCACCAACTACCACCCTCCAGTTGTTGAATGTTGCTGCAGTGGCATTATCATCCTTGTATTTCTGGATTGTGTGAGTGGAACCAGCCCTGGTGTTGGGAAAAGTCCCTGGGAATAGGAGAGAGAAGCAGGCATTTGAGGTGGAAGCTGCCAGCTTGCTGGGAACTGCACTGTGCTCCAGGGAAGCTCCAGTAGCTGAGGTGAGGTGGCTCAGGGCCTCACAGTACCTGCCCCAGCACAGACCTTAACGTTGGTCAACAGAAGATGAGCAAAAGTGAGAAATGTCACTTCTGGTGGAAACTTTAAGAAAGAACTCATGATTTCCATATTCCTTCTCCCTGTCGGGGCGACAACGATGATTCAAATGATGGGGGTTCCCTTCACTCGTCCCAGAGTGAGAAGATGTGGAACAGAAGTAGCAACTGACTCACAGTGGACAGACACGTAGCGGGAGTGAGAAATAAACCTATTTCTTATAGGCACACAAGATAAGGGTTGTGATTGGTACAACATAGCCTATCCCAATCTGACTGATGTATATATATTCTGAAGGGATTTGTTTCATGATGATTAATTATGGTAAGATACCACAAAAATCCAGTGGTACAAAGAAGATAGAAATGTTTTCTTTTTTTTTTTTTTTTTATTATACTTTAAATTGTGGGGTACATGTGCAGAACGTGCAGGTTTGTTACATAGGTATACATGTGCCATGGCGGTTTGCTGCACCTATTAACCCGTCATCTACATTAGGTATTTCTCCTAATGCTATCCCTCCCCTTTGCCCCCTAGCCCCAACAGGCCCTGGTGTGTGATGTTCCCCTCCCTGTGTCCTCATTGTTCAACTCCCACTTGTGAGTGAGAACATGTGGTGTTTGGTTTTCCGTTCTTGTGATAGTTTGCTGAGAATGATGGTTTCCAGCTTCATCCATGTCCCTGCAAAGGACATGAACTCGTCCTTCTTTATGGCTGCATAGTATTCCATGGCGTATATGTGCCACATTTTCTGTATCCAGTTTATCATTGATGTGCATTTGGGTTGGTTCCAAGTCTTTGCTATTGTAAATAGTGCCACAATAAACACACTTGTGCATGTGTCTTTATAGTAGAATGATTTATAATCTTTGAGTATATACCCAGTAATGGGATTGCTGGGTCAAATGGTTTTTCTAATTCTAGATCCTTGAGGAATCACCACACTGTCTTCCACAATGCTTGGACTAATTTACACTCCCAGCAGCAGTGTAAAAGCATGCCTACTTCTCCACATCCTCTCCAGCCTCTGTTGTTTCCAGACTTTTTAATAATCGCCATTCTAACTGGCCTGAGAATTCTAACTGCCCCCTGAGATCGATCTCATCTGGTGGTTTGATTTGCATGCCCTAATGACTAGTGATGATCAAGCCTTTTTCAATGCTTTGTGACTGCAATAAATGTGCCTTCTTTGAACGAAAGTGTCGTTCATAATCCTTTGCCCCATTTTTGATGGGGTTGTTTGTTATCTTCATTCTGTTAAACTTGTTTAATTCTTGTAATTGACTGATATTAGCCTTTGTCAATGGATAGATGTAACAATTTTTCCCATTCTTATGCCTGTTCACTCTGATGGAGTTTCTTTTTGCTGTGCAGAACTCTTTAGATTAATTAGATCCATTTTTCAAATTTGGCTTTGTGCCATAGGTTTGGGTGTTTAGTCATGAAGTCTTTGGCCCATAACTGTGTCTGAATGGTATTGCTAAGTTTTTCTTCTAGAGTTTATGGCTTTAGGTCTTACGTTTAAGTCTTAATCCATCTGAGTTTAATTTTTGTATAAGGTGGAAGGAAGGAACCAAGTTCAGCTTTCTGCATATGGCTACCAGTTTTCCCAACACCAATTTTATTAAAAGGGAATCCTTTCCTCATTGCTTGTTGTTGTTTTAGTCAAATAAAAATCAAAAGATCAGATGGTTTAGATGTGTGGTTTAGTTTCTGAGGCCTCTGTTCTGTTCCTGTTGTCTATAATATTTTGGTACCAGTACAGCTGTTTTGGTAACTGTAAGCACTTGTATGGTAGTTTGAAGTCAGTACATGATCCTCCAGCTTTGTTCTTTTGCTTAGGGTTTCCTTGGCAATGTGGGCTCTTTTTGGTTCCATTATGAAAGTTTAAAGTAGTGTTTTTCCGGTTTCCAATTCTGATGAAGAAAGTCAATGGTAGTTTTATGAGGATAGCATGAATCTATAAATACCTGGGCATATGGCTATTTCACAATATGATGCTCTATCCATCAGTCATGGGAATGTTCTTCCATTTGTTTGTGTCCTTCCTATTCCTTGAGCAGTGGTTTAGTTCCCCCTTGAAAAGGGCCTTCACATCCCCTGTAATTGTATTCCTAGATATTTTTTCTCTTTGTTAGCAATTAGATGGGAGTTCACTCATAATTTGCTCTCTCTTTGTTATTTGTACTTTCGGAATGCTTGTGATTTTGCACATTGATTTTGTACTCTGAGACTTTGCTGAAGTTGCTTATCAGCTTAAGGAGATTTTGGACTGAGATGATGGGGTTTTCTAAATATAAAATCATGTCATCTGCAAACAGAGATAATTTGACTTCCTCTTTTCCTAACTGAATACACTTTACTCTTTTTTCCTTTTTCTTTCTCCAGAAACAGGGTCTTGCTTTGTAGCCCAGGCTGGAGTGCATTGGTGTGTGATCATAGTTTGAATGCCTGGGTTCAAGTGATCCTCCTTGAGCCTTCCAAGTAGCTGGGATTACAGGCATGCACCAGTACGCCCAGCTAATTTTTACATTTCTTATGGAGATGGGGTTCTTGCTATGTAGCCCAGGCTGGTCTGAACTCCTGACCTCAAGCAATTCTCCTACCTTGGCCTCCCAAACTGCTGGGATTACAGGTGTGAACCACTGTGCCTGGCCTAGAAGTGTATTTCTAAAGTCTGGTTAAAGAGGGGTCTAGGTTCCTTTTCATGTTCCTTTGTCACTTCCTATGTAGGAGTCAGGAAGCTTATTCTGCAGAGGGCCAGATAGTAAGTATCTTAGGTTTTGTGGGCCATTTGGCCTTTTTGTTACAACTACTCCAACTCTGTTGTTGGAGAGGCAAGCAACCATACACAGTGTAAATGAATGGGTGTGGCTGTGTTTAAAGAAAACTTTATTTTTTATTTACAAACATAAACAGCAGACCAGATTTGGCAAGCAACATGGGAAGACAACTCATAATTGAACACTGAGAACTAGAATCAGAACTGGAATGAGATTTGGATGTTCTAGTAGCTGATGATAGCCAGATGTGTCTGTTTCTACAAAAGGGATGTATCTGCCACATAGGTCTGATTATGATACTTTCTCCTTGAATTGCATCTCTCTGGTACTCCTTTATTTAGCATATTCCCCATACTCCCCATGCTAAATAACTCTTCAGCTTGGTGGCCAATTTGTTTAAGGTAATGATTCATATCTGTGTTCTGGTTCATTATGTGATCTCATTTTTAGGTTCTTGGAGAGTTCCTCATTTTTTCCATTGGCTAGCAGCCAATAATTTTATATTTTTTATTGAAAAATAAAATGTAAAATGTCTAACCATAAGAATAAGAAGATATAGGTGAATGTGTAGTATTTTGATAGGAAAGCAGGTTTAAAAGCAACAACAACAACAACAACAACAAAAAAATCTGATTATTACTAGTCAAATGTAATGAATAGAAAATAGATTATTTTAAAATAAAAACTTCTCCATGCAAGCCAACTACATAACATTAAATGTAAATCAAACACAGAAAAAAATTGGAACAGATGACAAATGAAATCATTACGAAATCCTAAAATAGCTTTCATATATAAATAGCTCTAATGAACAAATAAGAAATCTTATAGATAATTGTGGAAAGAACATGTGCAAGTGATTCATGAACACATGCTGTTAATAGATATCAATAGTTATTATACATGCTATTAATAGCTAATAATCATATAAAAGACTATTTGACTTCCAGGAAATGATAGAAAGGCAAAGGCAAATGGGAGATTGGGGGCCATTGTGGCAGAGACAGACAGTGCTCACAAATGTTCCATGTACTCTTGATATTTCCAGCCCTTCTTTGTAGTGAGGCTGGGTCATGTGACTGGTTTTGGTCAATGGACTACGAGCAGATGTGATCTTGGCATCTGGGTCGAGGCAGTTAAAAACCAGGGTGCTTCCTCCAGCCCCCTCTGCTGCCTGCAGCGATCTTGGAGTCTACACATTCCAGATGCTGTAGCTGCAAGATGGAGGAGTGGGGGATAAGCTTTTATGGTGTTAAGCACCAAAATTTCAGCAATAAGCTTGGTGTGTTATAGAAACAGAGAGAAAGCCAATAGGGCTGGACCACAGTGGACTGGGGAGAAAGTGGCAAGAGATTATGTTGGAGAGAGAGGCAAGAGCTGTGTGGCTAACGGGGAAGAGTTTAAATTTGATTTTTAGTGCAATGGAAAGCAATGTATCAAGAATGCGCCTTAAGAACCTTAAAATTGTCCCCACTCTCTGATCCAGAAATATGCAGAATCTATTCCAAAGATTCCAAGAAAAAAATCTGTAATGCAAAGATTTATATATAGCAGCATTTTTTTCTAAATTATAATAGCAAAAGTTGAAAAAGCTTAAATGTCTAAAAATACAGGAATGATTAAAGCATAATATTGCTATTATTAAATAGATCTTTTCCTGAATGATTTTAAAGATAGCAATTCTTATTTTGCATTCACAGTAGCAACGAAACTTAAAAATAAGGTAAGGAAGATGTAGAAGATCTTTAGTGGAGAAAGGAAAGGCTGACCTGAATTAATGGAGGGAAATACCAAGTTTTTGTATGCAAGAGTTTGATATTGTGAAAGTGTTGCTTCTTCCCTATTCAACTGTCAATCAATACAATTCTAATGAACTTTCCTAGAAAATTTTAACTGAATTTCACAAGCTTGAGTCTAAAGTTCATCTAAAGGAAAAAAATGTGCAAGAAAAACTAAGAATAGTTTGAGAAAAGCACAATGTGAACTCTTGTATAGCTATGGACATTGGCTCAATAGAAAAAGTAGGAATCCAGAAAGAGACCTATGTTTATGTGACAATTTAGAGCATGACAAAACTAGAGTTTCAAAGCAACAGGAGAAAAACACTATACAATAAATGAGTCTGACACAATTGAGTATCCATCCACATTGAAATGTAGTTAGTTCTGTCCCACACACAATACCCAGAAAAATATTCTGAAGAACTTCACCTTTTAAAACAACCGAATGTTAAAGGAGTAGAAGAAAATTTAGGTGCAAATGGCAGCCACAAGTTTCTCACGAAGTTAAATATAGAATTACTGTATAACCTAGAAATTTCGTTCCTAGGTATAAACCCAAAAAACTAAAATCAGGGGCTCACATAGAGCCTTGCACACCAATGTTCATAGCAGCATTATTCACAGTAACCAAAATGTGGAAACAACCCAAATGTCCATCAATAGACGAATGGACAAGCAAAATGTGGTAAATACATAATATGGTTTGGATATTTGTCCCCTCCAAATCTCATGTTGAAATGTGATTCCCAATGTCGTAGGTGGGCCGGATGGGAGGTGTTTGGGTCGTGTGGGCAGATCCCTCACGAATGACTTGGTGCCTCTCCTGTGGTAATGAGTTCATGCGAGATCTGATTGTTTAAAAGAGCCGGGGCATTTTCTCCTTGCTCTCTTGTTCCCTCTCTTGCCAGGGATACAACATCTCTCCTTCGCTTCCACCATGACTAAAAGCTTCCTGGGTCTCAGCAGAAGCTGAGCAGATGTGGGCATCATGCTTGTACAGCCTGCAGAACTGTGAGCCAAATAAACCTCTTTATAGATTACCCAGCATCAGATATTCCTTTTTATCGCAATGTGAATGGACTCACACAATACATACAATGGAATATCATTCAGTCTTAAAAATTAGGAAATTCTGACATATGCTACAACATAATGAGGACATTATGCTAAGCGAAACAAGCCAATCACAAAAAATCAAATATTGTATTTTTCCACTTATATGAGATCCTTAGAGCAATCAAATTCATAGAGACAGAAAGTAGACCAGTGGTTTCCAGGGGCTGGGAAAGTAGGGAGTTGTTTTTTTTCTTTTTTCTTTTTGAGATGGAGTCCTGTTCTCTCGCCCAGGCTGAAGTGCAATGGCGTGATCTCGGCTCAAACTCCTGACCTCAAGTGATCCACCCAGCTCGGCCTCCCAAAGAGCTGGGATTACAGGCATGAACCGCCGCTCCCAGCTCGGGAGTTCTTGTTTAACAGGTAAAGAGTTGCAGTTGGGATGACGAAAAAGTTCTGGAAATAGACGGTGGTGATGCTTGCACAACCTGTAAATGTACTTAATGCTGAAATGTGGTAATTAAAAATGGTTAAAATTGTAAATGTTTAGTTATATATATTTAGCATAATAAAATGTAAAAGATCTATAAACGATGTACACTAGGGGAAAAAAGGCAACCATAAAGTTCAGGGGCTGTGTATCAGAGATGAACACTGTTTCATATTACAGGGAGGCTTTGAGAGGCAGAAGTTCCTAGGTCATTGAGAATGAATGCAAATAGAGATTGGATAGAGATTAAAATGGACAATATAAAAATGTAGCTGTATATATAAAATATATAAATATTAAATGACAATTTAAAATGTAGAAATTTAAATTGACAATATAAAATGTAGAAAAGAAAAAAGCTGAAAAAAGGGAAAATTTTCAAAGAAGTAGTGTGCTTAAGTTTTTAAAAATGGAAAACAATGAAAAGGAGCAGATTTCTATTCAATATGACCCACATAAGATATGCAAACAGGGCACTGCAAATTGTTTATTTAATGAGGATTTAGTTATTGGTCAAAAAAAGAGAAGAAAGAGAGTCAGAGCATTTTTCTAATCACATTCATAACTTGAACATGCCAGAAGAAATCCTGGCAAACTTGCAACTTCATATTCTTCCCTGAATGAAGATTTAATTGCAATCGTGAAATGTCACTTGTACACAAAAAGCCCCACATGCAATTACTACAATGGAACAAAAAGGCTGAATAAACCATGAACAATCAATAGTATTCCATGCAGATAAGTCAGTGCTGATAGAGAACACTGGCGTGATGTTCTTCAAAACAAAGCACAACAAAGACTTCTGAGGCACAATATTTACTAAAAAAAGAAAATTTTCTGAGTTCACTAGAAATAATTTCAAAATTTGAATGGCCATAAGAAATTGTAAAATAAATTATCACTCTTTAGGATGGAGAATTCGATATGTAATGATTAATTTAACAGGTAATTAAGTGAGACAAAATGCCACACATAAAAATTTAAAAGGTATATATTACTCAGTTCAATCAGATTGTGGCAGGGACAAAATGTTACACAACTAACATTTGTTGTACATATGGTTGAACCAGAAGACAAAAACAAGAAGGTTGAAATGAATATTTCATGGATTCTACACCTGTTGTAAAGTGTACTTTTTTTTTTACTTAATTGAAGAATCAAAAAATCTTCTTTAGATAATAGGCATTAATTTAAAAGACTGGTGAGGGCAGCGTAAGGCAGTGGTGTTGATGTGGCCGCAAAAAAAAAAAAAAAAAAAAAAAAAAAAAAAAAAAACCTGGGCAAGCTAGACTGTGGGCTGAAATATCCAGAACCAATCTTTGTGCCAGGTACTGTACATAGTTAGAATTCATTACTAGCAGGCATGGCCTCAGCTGTGCCAATTATAATTACATTTTTGGGGACTAATTCAGAGATTATGTCTGATTATGTCTGATAATCTCTTCACCAGTATAAATTGGCATATTTTGAAGAAATTCATATAAAATTTGATCCTGCAATCACTCTCAGATAACATGGTTGGGAAATGTGAAAGCAATTAGATTTAATTTAGATACGATGCAAGATGCATTAGAAGAGTTAGACATAACAGCAGAAGATTCTCAAATAGAGTGATTGTAGACTTTGAGAAAAAAGGTAATATTAAATTTGTACCATAAACATTTAGTATGAACTGATGTTTGCAAAAGGTCACAAATCCAAAAGGATCTAAGTTAGCTATTCACTTTTAAAAGGATTGAAAATACCTTAAAACTTTCAGAAAATACTTTTTTAAAATAAAATGTCATGAGAAATATGCAATAAAATGATATTGCAATAAATAGTCATGCATTGCTTGATGATGGGGATAGGTTAGGAGAAATGCATTGCTAGGTGATTTCACTGTTGTGCAAACATCATAGAGTATACTTATGCAAACTTAGATGGCATAGCCTGCTTTGCATCTAGCCTATAAGATATAGCCTATTGCTTATAGGTTACAAAGCTGTACAGCATGTCACTGTATTGAATATGGTAGGCAATTGTAACATGATGGTGAGTATCTGTATATCAAAACATAGAAAAAGTACAGTAAAAATACATAAAATATTTTAAAACATGGTACACTTGTATGGGGTACTTATCAAGAAAGGAACCTGAAGGACTAGAAGTTGCTCTAGGCGAGTCAGTGAGTGAGAAGTGAGTGAATGTGAAGGCCTAGGACATTGTTGGACACTACTGCAGACTTTATAAACACTGTAGCCTTATGCTACATTAGACTTAGAAAAATATTTGTCTTTTTTCAATAACAAATTAGCTTACTGTGACTTTTTTACTTTACAGACTTTTAAATGTTAACTTTTGACTCTTTTATAATAACATTTAGCTTTAAACACAAACACCTTTTAGAGGCTGAGGCAGGCGGATTGCTTGAGCCCAGGAGTTAGAGACCAGCCTGGGCAACATGACGAGATCCCTTCTCCACAAAAAATACAAAAATTAGTCAGCTCTGGTGGCTCATACCTGTAGTCCCAGCTACTAAAGAGGCTGAGGTGGGAGGATCACTCCAGCCTGGGAGGTTGAGGCTGCAGTGAGCCATGACTATACCACTGCACTCCAGTCTGGGCAACAAAGTGAGAACCTGTCTCAAAAATAAAAGTAAAATAAAAATAAATAAATAAATAAATAAATAAATAAATAAATAAAAGAAAAAAGCACCCACAAACACATTATATAGCTGTAAAAATGATTTTCTTTCTTAATATCCTTACTCCAAAAGGTTTTTTTCCATTTAGTAATTATTTTCTCTTTTTTCTACTTTTTTTTCTTGAGATGGAGTCTCACTTTGTCATCCAGGTTGGAGTGCAGTGGCATGATCTCGGCTCACTGCAACCTCCTTCTCCTGGGTTCAAGTGATTCTTCTGCCTCAGCCTCCCGAGTAGTTGAGATTACAGGAATAGGCCACCACGCTCAGCCAATTTTTGTTTTATTTGTAGAGATGGGGTTTCACCATGTTGGCCAGGTTGGTCTCAAACTCCTGACCTCAAGTGATTCGCCGGCCTTGGCCTCCCAAAATTCTGGGATTATAGGCATGAGCCACCACACCCGGCTCTTTTTTTTTTTTTTTTTTAACTTTTAAACTTTAAAAATATCATTGTCTTTCACTTTCACATCTTGTCCCACTAGAAGGTGTTCAGGGGCAATAGCACACATGGAGCTGTCATCTCCTATGATAATAATGTCTTCTGGGATAACTCCTGAAGGATCTGACTGAGGCTGTTTTACAGGTAATTAAAAAAAAAAAAATAGAAGCAGTACACTCTAAATTAACAACAAAAAGTATAGTATAGTAGATACACAAACCAATAACATAGTTGTTTATTAACATTATCAAGCATTATGTGCTGTATATAAATGTATGTGCTCCACTTTTAAATGGCTGGCACTGCAATAGGTGTATTTACACCACATACATGTGAGTAATGTATTGTGCTATGATTTTACGATGGCTACAATGTCGCTAGGTAGTAGGAATTTTTTAGCTCCATTATAATTTTATAGGGCCATGGTCCCTGGTTGACCAAAATATCATTAGATAGTGCATGTTTATAAGGCCAGGTGTGGTGGCTCACGCCTGTATCCCAGCACTTTGGGATGCCGAGGTGGGCCAATCACGAGGTCAAGAGACCATCTTGGCCAACATGGTGAAACCCTGTCTCTACTAAAAATGCAAAAATTAGCTGGGCAACATGCCTGTACAGGTGCATACCTGTAGTCCCAGCTACTCAGGAAGCTGAGGCAGGAGAATCGCTTGAACCCATGAGACAGAGGTTGCATTGAGCCGAGATTGTACCACTGCACTCCAGCCTGGTGACAGAGCGAGACTCTGTCTCAAAAAAAAAGTATGAAAATGAAATGGCAATTGTAATCATCATATCTGGAAATATTCTCAAAGCCATTTGAATAGATTCAAGGATGACAATAATTCATTGCATATTTTAAATTTTTATTTATGTAGCTACCTTTTAATATTTGAGCTCAGAATCTCTAAGGATTTTAGGAAGCTAAAACAAAAAAAAAATCCTCCTGAAATAGAGTGAATGAAATGTTTGCAAATGCATGTATCCATTGTGCAGATATTCATGATTCCTCAAGCACAGAGGCATATAGGTAAATGATGCTCATGACTCGGACAATGCTTACTGAATGCTTACTGCATGTCAGATATTGTGTTAGTGCCAGGGAGATGATGGATAAACAAAATAGACATAGTCTCTGCTCTCTATATAACTTACATGCTAGTAGGGAATATAGATGTGTAGACAGCAATTTTTAGATGGTGTGCAGGAAAACAGGATGAGGTGAATCCAGGGAGCTCACAGACAGAGAAGGGACACTTCATTCTGTCTTGGTAGCAAGGAATAGTAGATTATAACATGAAGAACTAATAAAGGGATGAAAGAGCATTGAAGACCAATAAGAGAGGCTTGTTCTCTTTGCTCTAGATTCTTGCATATATTATGGTCTCTGCCTGGAGTCCTGTGACAGTCACACTAGGCACTAGGTGGTGCCTGGACTAGGCATGTTTTGAGGTGGCTGCTTTTCTCATATGCTTTTCTCTGGGATCTGACCATTCCTCTCATCTCTTAGCCACGCATGTGTGGTATCATCTCCATCCTTTCTTCCTTTTTCCCGTACTTCCTGTCTCCCTTTGTTCTTTCCTTCTTCTTTCTACCCTACCTGTTACACCTGATTGCAACTAGAGTTACTCATATCATTGGCTGGTCATTAACCAACCAGTGTCTGTCTCCCCATATCTCTAGAGACTTGGAAGTTATAATACAGGAGTTATTAAGAAATTATTTTTAGGCGGCTAGAAAGGGTGAAAGTTCTCCGTGGAATTTTCCTTCACTAAAAAGCAACCCCCAAACTATTTTTTCTCTAGCAGAAAGCAGCCTGAGAAGTCAAGCATAGACATGCAAAATAGAAGCTTTTATATGTAAATGACAGCAGCTGTATCTGCAAGCCAGGTACATTCAATATGGCGTCTCCCGCCCTCTTTTCCTTGTCATCACGTGTGCCGGGTGTCATGGCAGCCTCCGGATAAAACCACGTGTACAGATATCATGGCCGCTGCCAGGTGGAGGCCGTATTTGCATAATAAAAGACTAGGGTGGGAGGGCCAGCCTTTTTGTGGGCTATGTAAATAGTACACCTGGTCAAGCCAATGCCCTGGGCCCTATGTAAATCAAACATCGCCGCCTGAAGCCTCTGTACAAACCAATTGCCTTCTGCCACAGAAGACAAACCCTCTTTTGGTCGACCCGCTTACTCAATCAATATGAGGAAACTTTTTCTCTCCCTTTTCTTTTTCTATTACACTTTCTGCTCCTGAACCCACTCCTCATGTATGTCCGTGTCCTGAATTCTTCTCGACTGAGACCAAGAGCCAGGGTATATACCGCAGACAATGGAGCCGTTTCAGTAAGAGGCACAGCAACTGCATTGAAACACGGTCTGTTGAGTAAACAAATAATTACCCCTCAACTTGATCCATGGGAACTCAAAGTACATTTTTGGAGCTTTCAGAACCAACGACGCTTATATCTTTATTATGTCATCATAAAAATTGTCTTTATGAAGTATATGAAAATGATGCTAACTATAACCATATTATTCTGTTTCATAACCAGCAACAATGCATTAGTTCCCTCAACCAAATCATAAACTGTTAATATAGGAATGGATGCATTTATTAAAAACAGACATTTGTGTTCAATTTAGTATTCAACAAAGATTTGTTAGGTAATCTAAAATGAAGTTAATATAATTTTAGCTAAATTTTGAACTATTACATATGCTTTTAAAATGAGGCTTGAAGGGAAGAAGGATTGACTTTTAATTGTGGTATCAGTAGTGAAACTGTTGTAGATTTCTGTTTCGGAGTTAAAAAAAATTGTTGAGTGGTGATATAGCAGAATGTAACAGATATTGCCAAAATCTGCTGCCTAACAAACTGTTCCAAAACTCGGTGGCTTAAAATGATAATTCTCATGAATCTGATGTTAAGGGTGGTTTGATCTGAGCTGGGCTAGACTAGAGAGACTTGACTTTGCTCCATGTCTCTGATCCTGCCCAGGGACAAGCAGACTAGCCCAGGTATGTTCTTCTCATGGTGATGAGAGGCAAAGAGAGCAGATACACACTTACAGGATCTCTCAAGGCCAAGGTTCAAAACTGGCAGCCTGTCACTCCATCTCATTCTATTGCCCAAAAGGTGTCTGAAGGCCATACCCAGAGGGAAGGGGAAGTGATGTATGCCATTGCATACTGAGAGGGCCCTGCAAGGTTTTATTGGAAGATCATGTAGACAAGGAGGGTGATGAAGAAGGGACAGCGATATAATCCACACACAGAAACTGCCTAGTTATTCAACAAACTCGCTTCTCTTCTTCCTGGAGCCCACAGTTACGCGGTCTTTCCTTGCCTCTCACGCTGTAATGTCTGGCTATGTAACTGAGTTCTTGCCAAGGGGATGTGAAGCAGAAATGACTTGGCCCATAAAAATTTCTAATGAGAACTCTGTGCTATTTCCCCTTTCTTTGACTACATGCAGACAAACTAAGAAAACTTGAAAGCCACATGTTGATTATAGTCAGAAGCATAAGATGAAGGAGGCTGTGTCCAATCAGCAACTTCCTTTTGAACTTTGAGAAGCAAATAAGCTTGTATTGTGCTGGCACCATTACTTATTTTGGGGTTTGTTTATGATAGCAACTAGACTGGCTTACCCTAAATGATACATGTGATGTGTCTGGAGAAAGGCTCTAACAGTGCTTCCGGATTTCCTTGAGAGCACTTTAGACACATTGCCCTAATGCTTATTAGGTTCAGCTTTCATTTCTTATGGGTAGCTTCTCCATATTTGCCAAAATCAGGAAGGAGAAACCTTGATTATCCTGAGGTTGGGGAGATATTCCTCCTGGTAACCAGGGCAGAATATAACACTGTAGTGCAACATCAACACTTCGGTGACCAAAATAAGTTCCTGCAACAGGTCAGGGATGGAATTGGCTTTCAGTTTCAATTAGGCCTTTTATTGCTTCATTACTTCCTTGATTCCATCAGATTCCTTTAGTGGGAAAAAAGGAGGAGGAGAAGTATTAGGAGAAGGATTGTGTGGAAAAGTAAGCTTTATTTCAAGGCATTGACAAACTGGTAGGAAGGAGCACAGAGTTACTTGTCTATGTGTCTATGTAGCAAGGGCTCAGTTAGGAGTCCCACCAATTCCTGCCTGAGGCCTGCTCAATTTCCTCTTTGGGCTGAAACTAAAAGTAGGCTTGCAGGTGCCAGTGATATCTTTGTTATCCAAACATGCTCCAAGTCCAGGAAAGAGAACACCTGGGGGTCACATTATTGAGGGATTTGCTTAATTATTAAAATAAATATTTACATTGAGAATACAGTTAAGTTAGTAGCTTTCTTTGCACGCTCACAGTTTTTAAAAGAGCCACAGGGTTTTCATTCACGTTTTAAGCAATTGAGTTGGTAAAAATCCTGTCTCCATTTTCTCAGAGATGGATTACATTCAATTACTCCTCACAACAGCCAATTGGAAGATTATCACATTGCTTTTGAAGTACTGGTTGGGCTGGCGTCTGTGATGGTAGCAAAATAAATGAGATTTCGATGTAACCCATGCTGATGCTGGGTGCGTTTGTTAGCCTGGCCCCTGTTCTGATACGCCACAATACAGCAGGTCAGCTGGTCACGCTCCTTAAGGAGCTACTGGGTAGTTGATTGATGTATTTGTCCATTGTCACACTGCTATAAAGAACTACCTGAGGCTGGATAATTTATGAAGAAAAGAGGTTTAATTCACTGACAGTTCCACAGGCTTGATAGGAAGCATGACTGGGAGGCCTCAGGAAACTTACAATCACGGCAGAAGGCGAAGGGGAAGCAAGCACCTTCTTTACAGGGTGGCAGGAGAGAGAGCAAAAGAGGAGGTGCCACACACTATCAAACCATCAGATGTCATGAGAACTCACAATCATGAGAACAGCAAGGGGGAAATCTGCCGCCATGATCCGATCACCTGTCACCAGGTGCCTCCCCTAACATTGGGAATTACAACTTGAGATGAGATTTGGATGGGGACACAGAGCTGAATCATATCACTTGACTTCTGCCTTGCCCCTCAGCCAGTCTGGTACGAAGGCCACCTACATTCTGAGGTGCCTCAGAAACCTCGGACCACCACGTGTCTCAGTCAGAGCCAATCAGCCACTAGGGCATGCGTATTTCATCTGGCAACATGTGCTGGGGCCTGCCAGGCTGTGTCCTTTGCCAAGGCCCAACTCACACCAAGAGTCCTTTCCTTTTACAGGAAATGCCAGGGATGCTCTTGTTTGGAATTAGAATGTCTATTTTATTTTAGAGTTTGGTTTTAAATGTGCAATCCATTCCAAGTTTTAAAGCATTATCCATTTGGGCATATCATCTTCAACAGTCATAAAAAGGCTTTCTATTTTTTTTTATTTGAAACAATTTTGCCTCCTAAAGAAGCATCCCATATTTATAAGAGATAATACCTCCTACCACATCCATCAAATAAGATTTCCCCCTAGTGTCTAATGTTAGAATGCTACGCCTCTAAGTTCTTCTTCAGATTCTTTTTTCTATTTAGTAACAAGTAGAATGTACTCATTACATCAACAGACCTAGGGATAAACATTTGGAAATCACTTCATTTTATGAGTTAGAGAAAACACATAATCATCTAGTTTACTAGACATTCACCAATGCCTCCTTGGTGGCATGACATATAGAAGGAAAGGAGATTAGTATTGAAGACGAAAATAGCTTTATCGTGGGCAGAGTGGCAATTAGAATTTTTGTCTCCAGACCATATGGGTTCTTATTATAATTCCCTTTCTGTCCCTCTCTCTCCTGGAGTCCTCTAATCCTGGTGGGTTGTTCCTCACAGTTAACAATAATGGTTACCATTTAGTGAGCACTCACCAGGTCTCAGGCATTTGACATACACTTGCTTATTTAATTCTAAAACAAAAATCCTGAGTTGGATGCTGTGATCCCCATTTTACAGATGGGGAAACTGAGGCACGGCCAGTAAGAGATTGGGCCATTGCTGAAACTCAGTCTGATTCCAGAAGTTGAGCTCTTCTCCACTGTGCTATATGCTAAGAACTAAGTCATAATTTTCAAGGTTGGTTAATCTTTTATTCCACAAGGAAGATCAATTCTGTTAGGAATCTCCAATGACTTTGTCTTGGCTGAGTTGTTGGTGTCAGCTAGATGAAGATGCCCCCTTCTTAAGTTCTCTTCCCTTCTCTATAAAATATATTCACTAATTAGTAGTAATAGTGGACACAAACATTTCCAACTTTCTCTTATGATTCAGGCCCATGAAAAGCTAGATTCTTATTGTCCAATTGCATATAGCCTCAGAGGTCATAATATTTACTGTTAATATCAGGTGTTTTCAATCTATTTTCAATGGGAATCAAGCTAGTATTCAGTGAGAGTGCACTAGAACTCTGGCTATCCTCATTATTAAAATTATACAATAGCCATCACCCCAATTCTCTCACACAATCTAGGAAATTGAAGGCTAAATTTGGCAACTGCAGAGTTAATGTCTGGCACAGTGGGGGCCTTCTGGACTCTACTAGTGCTCTGCAGCCAATGTCCATTGTGAAGATTTGGTGTCTGCCACATATTCTCACTTAGAAGTGGGAGCTAAACAATGAGAACACATGGATACATGGTGGGGAACGACACACACTGGGGCCTGTCGGCGGGGCAGGGGGTGGTGAGGAAAGGAAATAGTCAATGCTATTGGCTATTCAGGAAGAATAGCCAATATTCAGGAGGAACAGCCAATGCATGCTGGGCTTAACACATCAGTGATTGGTTGATCTGTGCAGCAAACCACCATGATACACGTTTATCTATGTAACAAACCTGCACATCCTGCACATGTACCCTGGAACTTAAAAGTTGGAGGAAAAAAGACAGCTAGATTTGGTTTCAGGACCACTGGGTTCTAGATCCTTATTCTCTCCAAAAGTGGGAACTAGATTAAGTTGCTCTATTGCTCTGAACCTCCATTAATTCACTATAAAGTGGAGAAAACAATCTCTGCTCTGCCCTTGTCATTGGGCTGAGGGTAGGATCATCGGAAAGAAAATGGCTGAAAACCTGCTTACAAACTGGAGGAGTCTCATTCTCAGCTCAGGGGGCCATGAGTGACCTCTGGGTCCTGTTAGTTAGTGTTCCTCAAAGAATACCTAGGGGTCTGCAGTGTTTTTTCACAAGAAGAGTTAGGTGTTAGATATTTTTGTGAAGTTACTGGTGTTTTGTATTTTAAGTTCTTGTGGAGTATATGATTTCTTTACTTTTGTTCCCTTCTCTTTTTTTCTCCAAATATTCCTCTCAAGCAGTGCATTCATTATTAAAATATAACCAGAGTGTGTGCCAGAAATAACAGCATGAGGGTAGGAAATTGAAGGTTAAAACAAGTATTCTGTTTGTTAATGTTGATTGAGAAGCAAAGTAAAAATGAGACCGCAGATTTAAAATTTATTTCGAAATTCAGTTTCCATCCTCAAACTTATTGCCCTAATATTTACTCATTTTAAATTTATATTTTGGTCACCTTTCCTACAGCTGAGATCTTTGATTTTTTTTTTTTACAAAGGTATTTTAGTTTTTAAATTATTTTCTTTGTTACCATTATTAACACCTTACCATGTTGCAGTTTCACTGTTTCAAAACAAAGATTCTATTAATTTAAGGTTGAACACTTCTTTTCTGTGACATCTTTTTTTCATTTTAAAAAATAGCCTTAGTGAGATATAATTCATATATCATATAATTTACTCATTTAAAGTGTGTAACTCAATGTCTTTTACTATATTCACAGAGATGTGCAACCATCACCATAAACAATATTAGAACACTTTTATCATCCCCCAAAGAAACCTCATATCTTTGACTTCCCATTACCTCCTAATGCTATCTCCACACCCCACCCCAGGCCAGTACAACTGTGAATCAATTTTCTGTCTATAAATTTGTCTATTCTAGACATTCTTTTTTTTTCGTAAGAGAGAGTTCCGCTGTGTCACTCAGGTTGGAGTGCAGTGGCTTGATCTCAGCTCACTGCAATCTCCGCTTCCTGGGTTCAGGCGATTCGCATGTTTCAGCCTCCTGAGTAGCTGGGATTACAGGCATGTGCCACCATGCCTGGCTAACTTTTTACATTTTTTAGTAGAGATATGGTTTCACTATGTTGGCTGGGCTGGCTTCCAACTCTTGATCTCAAGCAATTCGTCTGTCTTGGTCTCCCAAAGTGCTGGGATTGCAGTTGTGAGCCACTGTGCTTGGCCTATTCTGGACATTTTCTATGTATGAGATCATATAATATGTGCTCTTTTGTGACTAGCTTCTTTAATTTGGCATAATGTTTTCCAAGGTTCCCATGACATCCTTTTGATAAGAGATCATGTATTGTCTAGGGATAGCTCTTGTGCTTAATTGCTCTTTAAGTGTTTTTGTATATTGCCTCACCAAATAGAACATAAGTACTCAGAAATTGTTTTGACATCTGGGGTTTTGTATGCCTAGAACAGCTCTGCCTCCTGCTGGGAAATGCTCCTTCCAATCTTGTGTTTCAGGGGAGTATGTGAAATGGTCTTTACACAGGCCCTTTCCCCCCCGTCCAGTTTGGGGATGGAAGCCTGACCCTGCTGATACTACCCTGAGATTTTAGAACTGGTAACTGAGACATCAGGTCCCACGGCCTCTCTAGAGCTGGAGACGAGGTGGTCATGTCTCCTGCTGTGTGGAAAAAGGTGGTACGTGGTGAGAAAAACGAAGCTCACACGAAGGGATGAGCCATCTGGGGCCCCTGACAGCATCCACGTTTCTGATGCCATTGTTCTCTGAGACCCAGGTGGGTCCCTGACCCTCCTATGCTGTCTATAGGGCATACTATTATACATTTCATATTTGGTAGTAAGTATTTAGACATGGGAGTGATCACTGCATCTAAAGTACTAGGAAAGGTTCCAAAATGTGGGTCAGCTGCCTCTGGGAGCATCATTTTAATGGGTCATCACAACCTAACTTAATTAATATGTAAGCCTGGTAGGCTTAGCATCCCAGGTATTTCACACTGGCTGACGATGCCTTCCATGAGCAAATTCAAGTTCTCAATTTACATCAGTGAGTTATCACCAAATTTTGTGGGCATTTCTCTGATCGTTAAAAAATGCATTACATAGCACATACCTATATGGAAGACAATCAGATTTTTTCTTCCACATTTCATTGGTTTGAATGAATAGATGTTCTTTCTCATTCAGACTTGCTTAGTTATCATTAAATAAGTAATTGAAAATAGAAGCCAGGGAGAAATTTCAGACATGCAGAACATTTTTCTACTTTAAATGTACCCTTTAGCATTTTCTGCATGCACCAAGTACTGAAAAAAATTAAATGCAAAGTTAATTTATCATGACTTTGTAATATTACACTTATTTATCTACTGTTTAAAGAAAAGGTTTGGGTCTTGACTTAAAACTGAAACTATACATATGTTCTTATTTATTTAGGTGCATGTAAAAGACAAATTCTAAGAAAAGATTCCTGACCCCTCTTACTACACTTTTCTATGTGACGTGTGTTGCAAAAGGAAGTGTTGGCATTTGTAACATTTATAGCATCTGTGTGTTTCGTGGAAATTCCCAGCCTTTTAAATTAATGCTGCTTTTATTTTACCACTGTTTACAGACAAACCTTCACATCAGGCCTTTTTGCCAACTTATGAAATGGCTGCTTGGGCAATACTTTGAGGGACAAAGATAAGAGAAAGAAAAATATAGATCTGAGAAGAGAGATGGAGAAGAGAAGAATGTGATGGGTCAAGAAGCGAGTAGACTGTGGACACGGTTTCTGACAAGGCAGAGGGCGTGTTCCCAGGGGAAGCTGTAAGAGGCAGGTGGTGCTGATCCCAGCAGGAAAGAGGTCCCTGAATTGGGAGGCGAGCCCCAGGAGCTGTGGGAAGCATTGACTCTTCATCAGGGGTTGTGTTGTTCAATCTTATCTTATGAATTTGTAGTCAGATGGAAGGTTCAGGACTTCACAGATGTGCAAGGTTTCTCATTCGGGTAGAAGAAGAGGATCCAGGTCATTTCTGTGTACAAGATGACTCAAGGCTGGGAAGACCAAGCGCCCAAAGCTGTGAAGGTTCTGCGAGTCATGGTGATCTCACTGAACAGGGACTTTTCAAGCCACTTCATTTAGGACACTGCTGAGAGGGTAGCAAAGGTGGAGATGGCTGCGCTGTAAGCTCCAAACTCAATTTGAATCATAAAAGATTACTTCTATCTGGTTTTTGCACAAGTGTACAGGGGGTTTTGTGTAAAACTTGAGAGGGGAAAAGCATTCTGCTGCTAAAATATGACAAAGTTAGAAATCTTGCCTCAGAGGGTATTTCTTTAGCCTGATGCTTCAAGGGGGCCTGAAACTGTTCTGGAGGAAGCTGAGTGTGCCCATGTGTCTGAGCCTGGGTGGGCTTCCCCTATCTCTCAAGCCACTTTGACTCTGGCTGTCAAGGGTCACTGATGTCACTGTGAGCCATGGAAGAGGACAAAGAGAAAGTACTTCCTGGGAAGAAGAGGGTGAGGCAATAGGAGGTGTTACAAGGAAGGACCTATAGCAGGAAATGCTCCTCAGAGAGGCCAAAATGATGTCACTGGACCATGAGCCCAACAGCAGTCAGAAGCCAAGTGTCACAGAGGACAAATATGCAAGCTTGAGTCTTGCATATTGTCTAACAGAACTTGTGGTCCAAAGGGCCAGTTATTTTATTTCACTTAATTTTCTGTCAATAGGGCTGGCCAAGGACTGACCTATAAAACTGAGTGAGACCTAGGGACAGGGAAATGAATGTATTTTGACCTCAGCCAAGAAACCAGACCCAAGTTTAATCAATAGCTTGATTCAAGTTGTGTTTCCATTTTGTGCTAATGACCGCATCGTCTCTGGTAGGGAGGTAAGAGGGGTCTTTGAAACTCCCCTCATTCCCCACCCTCCATCTCTTGCATGAGTTCCTGCAGGTCCAGCCAGCTTGAATGGGGTGTTGACACGGTTTGGATGTTTGTCCCCTCCAAATCCCATATTGAAATGTGATTCTTTTTTTTTTTTTT
>NW_016806761.1:945721-978122 GCF_001698545.2 Rhinopithecus bieti
TTTGCTTCATAAAGAAGAGGCCCATGAAAGCACAGCACTCGCTCACCCTCCTGGAATTTAGGCTTCGGGTCCTGCTTCGGCGCCATTTATAAATGATTCGCCGCCTCCTCCTTCTCCCACCACCCCCGACTACCGCCCCCTACTCTCTACCCCACCCAACTCCCGAAATGTGATTCTTAATGTTGGAGGAAGGGTCTAGGGGGAGGTATTGGATCAGGGAGATGGATTCCTCATAAATGGGTTAGCACCATCCCCTTGGTGATAAGCGAGTTCTTGCTCAGTTAGTTCATGCGGGAGCTGGTTGTTTAAAAGTCTGGGAACTTACCTCCCTGAATCTCTTGCTCCAGCTCTTGCCATGTGATGCGCCTGCTCCCCTTTGCCTTCCACCATGACTGTAAGCTTCCTGAGGCTTCACCAGAGGCAGATGCTGGCAGCATGATTCCTGTAGAGCCTGAAAACTGTGACCCCAAATGAACCACTTTACTTCATAAGTTACACAGGTATGACCTAGAATTGAAGGGTCTCAGCACCACAGAAGACACAAGGAACTTCTGAAGAACGCAGATCCCTAGCCGGGGAAGTCAGAGAACCACCTGCTTAAGAAATGCTTTTCTTTTCTTTTCTTTTTTTTTTGAGACGGAGTCTCGCTCTGTCGCCCAGGCTGGAGTGCAGTGGCCGGATCTCAGCTCACTGCAAGCTCCGCCTCCCGGGTTTACGCCATTCTCCTGCCTCAGCCTCCCGAGTAGCTGGGACTACAGGTGCCCGCCACCTCGCCCGGCTAGTTTTCGTATTTTTTAGTAGAGACGGGGTTTCACCGTGTTAGCCAGGATGGTCTCGATCTCCTGACCTCGTGATCCACCCGTCTCGGCCTCCCAAAGTGCTGGGATTACAGGCTCGAGCCACCGCGCCCGGCCAGGAAATGCTTTTCTTAATGTATCATTTGAAAAGTGCAGGCTCTTGGGCGTACCTAAAGTCCACTGGATGAGCATTTCTGGGGATGGAGTCCAGGAATGTGCATTTACACCTGTGAAAGGAAAATAAAAACTCAGGACTCCAATCACTCTACCAAAAGAAAAAATAAATGAAGCTGAAAGCTCAGTCATGCCAGAAACTACCTTTCCTTTTGTCCCTAAGCAGAGAGCTACAGATAAAAGGTTAAGTATCTCCATAGGTAGCTATTCTATGTTCACCTTATCTTACGTAAAGTGCTGAGTTACTGAGCATAAGACAAATATATAACTGACTGTTCCCCTGCCTGCTCCTTTTCTCTTGCAACATGTGGATTGCCATGCCCTCCCTGTTTCCCCTCCAGCCTGTTTTTCCCCTTTAAATATTGAAGCCCTCGAAGTTATCTTTTGAGAAAGGTAGACCACAGACTGTTTCTGTGATTCTGTGTTTTTTATTCTGTGTGTGTCCTCTAACCCTGGCAAAACAAACAAACAAACAAAAAACAAACAACAACAAAACAAACAAACAAACTAAATTGATTGAGACCTGTATCAGTTACGTTTGGTTTACACACCAAGTCCCAGAATAACTCTTAGGCATGCCAGCCTTTGAAAACCATTGCTTTAAGGCAATGGCTCGGATATGAAGCTTTAAATCTGAAGCAACATGACTCACATTGTCCTCAGTGGTATATTCTCAGCTAAGGACTCTGCAAATCATATCATGGAGGAATCATTGTGTCCCAGGAATTACTATAGTGGTGAAGTGGCATGAATCTTAGGGCAAGACCAAACTTGTGACGGCTCACTGGGAGAGGGGAGGGGAGGGAAAAACTCTAGAGATGGGAGAAAGAAGCTGGTATGTGCCTATGAGGGGACCTCCCTTTGAAGAGTTTAATTTTTAGTCCTTTTCCTCTTGAACTCTGGGAATAGTTACATTTGACATCAGGTTTCATTAGTCCCCAGTTAACTTCCATACTTCCATGAAGTCTGTTCAAATGTACAGTATAGTCTACATGGTGTCATGGCAGCAGGGGGATTAGGGCAGAGCAGTAAAAGGAAGTGTGGCTTCCCTAGAACCACTCCACTGCCAAGGCCAGCAGGTCAGAGACAGCATTAGTTAAAAGCTGGAACACACAGAATTCTAGATAGGGGCCACAGGGCAATGAGTAGATGCCAAGGCATGGCAGGGAGGAGAATATGACAAGGACAACAACCACCAGTAGTCACTGTTCCTACTTCTGTTCCTATTTCCTCTTCAACCAACTCCAAACCGATTTTTATTTCCATTCATGTTGAAATCTAAAATCTACTCTTGCCAAGGTCACCCATGACATCTAAATTGCCACATTCAGTGATTAGTTCAAATATATGATCTTTGACCTGTCAATAGGCATTTGGCACAATTGACCATTTGCTTCTTGAAAAGCTCTTCCTGGCTGGGCGCGATGGCTCATGCCTGTAATCCCAGCACTTTGGAAGGCCGAAGGGGGCAGATCATGAGGTCAGGAGTTCAAGACCAGCCTGGCCAACATGGTGAAACCCCGTCTCTACTAAAAATACAAAAAATTAGCCGGGCGTGGTGGTGCGTGCCTATAGTCCCAGCTACTCAGGAGGCTGAGGCAGGAGAATTGCTTGAATCCGGGAGGCGGAGGTTGCAGTGAGCCAAGATTGCACCCCTGCACTCCAGCCTGGGTGACAGAGTGAGACCGGTCTCAAAATAAAATAAAATTAAATTAAATTAAAAAAAAGAAAAAAAGAAAAGCTCTTCCCTTGGCTTGCAGATAAGCACTCAGCCTTGCTTTTTCTGCTCCTTTATCAGGTGCTCCTTTGATATTCCCTTTAGTCATTCTTTTCAGTGTGGACATGGCCAAGGGCTTAGTTCTTGGACATACTTTTCTTCATTCCCTTCACTTAACCCATGGACTGATGACTCTCAATAGATTTATCTCCAGTTCCAATTTCTTCTCACTTGTAAATACAATTGCTGACTGTCCATCTCCACTGGGAACTGTGATTAGGCTGACATAACATGTCCAAACCAAACTCACCATTTCTTCTCTACTGCCCCAACCTGTTCCTCCTCAGTCTTCCTCATGTTTCTAACTACTTAGGCCAAAAACCTTGGCATTATCCCCAACTCTTCTCTTTCTCTCACATCTCATACCCATTCAACAACAAACCCTGATGGCTCTACCAGGAAAATATTTGCACGATGTGCCTATCTCTCACCACTTTCATCTTTACCCCCTCACCCAAACTACTACTATCTAGCATCTGGATTTTTGCTGTACATCTAGACAAAAATCTAACTTGCTTCTGCTTCCACCCTAACCCCTATGTGGTAAATGATTAACTCAGCAGGTTTCAGTTGTCCAAACCTTGTGCATTTCAAAGACAGTTTGGCCTTTACCTAGCTATGGGGAAATAACTTCTAACGCTTTGGAATATTCTGACTGATAAGAGTGTCTTTGTTTACCTGACGTCTTGGGCCACTCTAGATAGTTTATGCTAATAATGTGATTAATGGTGAGGGCCTTGGGTAATAAAACTTAGGTAATAAAACCAGTAATAAAACTGGTATCCGTTTTATTTCTGGAGGAATGGAGACTGAGCATGATGGTTAATTTTATGTGTCAACTTGGTGAGCCCACAGTGCTCAGATATTTGGTCGAACATTATTCTGGGTGTTTCTGTCAAGACCTTTTTTAGATGAGATTAACTTGGAAGACTTTGAGTAAAGCAGATTAACCTCCATAATGTGTGGTTGGGCCTTATCCAATCAGTTGAAGGTCATAAGAGAACAGACAGACCCCTGACGAAGAAGGAGTTCTGTGTGGGTGTGTGTATGAAGTCTATGGTAAAGCAAAGAAAGAATTATGTCAGCAGATTGCCTTTGAACTAACTCTTCCCTAAGTCTCCAGCCTGTTGGGCTACTCCATTAGATTTTGGACTTAAGCCACAATTGGCCAAAAAAAAAAAAAAAAAAAAAAAATCTTTCTGTATCTTGTCCTGTTTCTTTGGAGAACCCTACTAATATACCGAGTAATTGAGATAAACCACATGGGTGACTGGCCATGCCAAAATGACCAATCCCCATTAAAGGACCTGGACATCAAGGCTTGGGTGAGCTGTGATGGTTGATGCCTTGTGAGTATTGCTCAGTTCACACAACAGTGCAGGGAGGATTAAACACTGTCTATTTGATTCTGCAAGGAAGGGATAAATGGCAGCTTGCGCCTTTTTCTCCTGGACCATATCCTGTGTGCCTCTTCCCATTGCTGATTTTAATCTGTGCTCTTTTGCTGGAATAAACCACAACAGTGAGTCTAACAGCTTTGCTGAGTTCTGTGAGTTCTTTCTAGCAGATCACTGAACCTGAGGGTGGTCTTGAAGGATCCCCCTGAATGCAACCCCAACCATGTATTTTCCTCATAATAAGCTTTTAAAATACAAAGTAGATTATATCCTTTCTCTGCCCCTAATTTTTAATAGTTCCCTGTTTTCTCACAATGAAAGCCAGAACCCACAGGATCTCCCCCTCCTGACTTCCTCTCTGACTTCAACACTTACTTCCCCATCACTCACTGAGTGATGGACTTCATGGACTCTTTGCTGATTTCCTTGAACTCTCCAACCTCAGGACTTTGTATATACTCGCATTTGGTCTTTCCTCTTCCTGAAGGCTTTTTATGCAAATACCTATGTGACTCACTCCCTCACTTCCTTCAGACCTTTGATCAATCAGTTAGACCTAACTGAAAGTTCTTCCTTGACTACTGCATATAAAATAGCATTCTACCCCCCATGATTTCCTATTCCCTTTTTTATTTTTATAGCACTTTTTAGCACTTGACAAATTTTACATTCATATAATTATGTGTTCCTTATCTATTATCCTCCACTAGAAAATAAGTTCCATGAGATCAGGGACTTTGCCTATTTTATTAACTTCCGTATCCCCTGTCTCTTGTACTTACTACAGTGTGTGGCACATAGTAGATGCTTAATAAATATTAGCAGAATAAATGAATGAATGAGTGAATAACTTCAAAAGGAATGTAAAATGAGGATGAAGAGTGATCTTACTCTTTCAAATGTCTCTGCACTCCTTGTCCTCTGTATTGCTATGTTATTTGCCACTAAGGCCTCTTATTTCTTCCTTTGAAACAATTTCAGATAAAACTTGTCCTCCATTTACTTGCCATTCATACATTTTGGTTTTCCTTTCATAAAATACAACTTTTTATTGCGGTATAATACACATAACGTAAAATTGACCATTTTAACCATTTAAAGTGTACAGTTTGGTGGCATTAAGCACATTCACAAAGTTGTGCAATCATTTCCACTATCAATTTCCCGAACTTTTTCGTCATCCAAAATGGGAACTCTGTACCCATTGAACAATAACTTCCAATTTCCTCTTACCCCTGCCCTGGGTAATCTCTATTCTACAGTATGTCTCTATGAATTTGTCTATTTTATATTAAGTGGAATCATGTAATATTTGTTCTTTGGTGACTGACTGGCTTATTTTACATAGCAAATGTCTCCAAGGTCACCCAAGTTGTAACATGGATCAGAATTTTCTTCTTCTTAATGGTTGAATAACATTCCATTGTGTGTATACACCACATTAAAAAAATCAATTTATCTGTTGATGGACATGGGTTATTTCCACCTTTTGGCTACTGAGATTAATGGTTTGAACACTGGTGTGCAAGAAAATGTTTGAATCTCTCTTCTCAATTCCCTTGAGTATATACCCAGGAGTGGAATTGCTGGATCATATGGTAATTCTATGTTTAACCGTTGAGGAACAATCAAACTATGTTTCACAGCAACTGTACCATCTTACATTCCCATCGGCAATGCATGCAGATCCTGATTTCTTCATATCTCCACCAACAATTTTTTTCCTTTTAAAAAAGGAATATCCTTCCTGATGGATGTGAAATGATATCTCATTATGATTCACAGCCTTTTACGTCATCGCCTTGCACTTGGATTGATGAAACAGTCTCCTTGGGAATGTACTTGCCCTCCATGTTTCCCTCCCTGCTGCGTTTGACCACTGTTGCTCATGCATCTTTGTAAAACACCATCCTGATGTAGATTTGGGCAATATTTTTATAAAGATGATGGAAACAATGAGGCTGCTGAAGATGTGTGAGAGTTAATATTAGGTGGCAACTTGATTGGATTGAAGCATACCTAGGTAGCTGCTAAAGTATTTTTTCTTGGTGTGTCTGTGAGGGTCTTGTAGAGGAGATTGACATTTGAGTCAGTGGACTGGGAGAGGAAGACCCACCCTCAATGTCTTGTGGGCACCATCCAGTCGAATGCCAGCGTGGCTAGCATAAAGCAGGTGGAAGAAGGTGGGATTAGCTGGCTAGCCGAATCTTCTGTTTTTCATCTTTCTTCTTTGATGGGTGCTTCCATCTGTTCCTCCTGCCCTTGGACACCAGACTCCAGGTTCTTTGACCTTTGGACTCTTGGACTTGCACCAGTGGTTTGCTGGGGGCTCTCGGGCCTTTGGCCACAGACTGAAGGTTGCACTGTTAGCTTCCCTACTTTTGAGGCTTTTGAACTTGGACTGTGTTACTACTGGCTTCTTTCTCAGCTTGCAGACAGCCTATTGTGGGGCTTTGTCTTGTGATTGTGTGAGCCAATTTTCCCTAATAAACTTCCTTTCATATATGCGTATATCCTGTTAGTTCTGTCCCTCTGGAGAACCCTAATACAGCAGTATAGAGAAGAGAGCATCAAGAGGAAAGAAAATGAAGGCAGATTATTCTGGAATATTTTTAAAGGACAAGATGGGGGTCAGGATACCAGACACTGACAGGGGTCTCTTAATAGCCCAAGGAGGAGAGAATTTTGAGAAAGAATTGATCAGCATTGCTCTGAAATTACAGAGTCAGGTGTTTTGAAGAGTGATCACTGGATTTTGACAATTAAGAGTAAGCATTTCATAACTTTTGAGACTATAGTTTATGTTTACTGGAGGAGGTAGGGTAGAATAAAATATCATTTAATTGATGAAAGAATAAGGGGATTATTATTATTATTTTCCAGATGATTATCAGCAAAGGAAAGAGTGATAGTAGAAGAGCTGTGGGGAAGGGTTTTTTAAAGATGGGAAAGCAAGACTAGCAGCCCAGCCACAGAGGCGGAGCCTCCAGGTCTCTGGGCTTAGTACTTCTGGTGCCGCTTAGGCTTCTGTCAGCACCCCAATCCAGGGCCAGATCCTGACAAGTGATATTCCTTTCTATCTTAGAGAGGTAGCTCCTTTCCATTTTTGAACACCTGCACTCCACTGAGCCTTCACTTTGAAAAGAAAGTGAAGGGAGAAAGACTGCAATGTTGTAAGTCTTAGCAGCCCTTACTTTAAGCTCTGGTCATATCCTTGGCATGTTAATTTCTCCTGTGAGAAATGGAGCTTTCTCACATATAGTTATTTACCCTTCATGGCGACAACACATCTGAGACTTGTGCTCAGAGGTCATTTAGCAGATCAATGGTCCCAACACCAACTAAAAGAAGAAATAATGGTTAATGATATTAAATGTCATGTGAAGGAGTCATTACTGAAGAAACATCAGTGTAGGGCTACATATGAAATGTCCCAAAGGGAACAGGATTTAATGGAGGATCTCAAGATTGCGAGAAAGGCATACCATGAGCTCATACTACAGTTGTCTCTTGTTTCATGGGGGGCATTCATGCTTATATTTGGTGACTTGAATCCTTACATATCTCTGCATGAAGATTTGTTGGCAAGAATAGGAGAAACAACCAAACCTGATGAAATAGTGTAGCAGACTGGGCCCATTCTCATGAACTGGTTGCCAAGCTTAAATGCCTGAAAGACTATTGTCATAAACAGCCAGTGGCCAAGGCACTTCTTTCCAAAAAAAAACAAGATTCAAGAATTCAAGACTTCTTGAGCAATGTCTTGAGTTTCCTTTCAGTCAAAAATTAGATCTTTAGAATTTCCTAGATATTCCCTAAAGTTGCCTCATCAAATAATCTTTAGTGTGATAAGACATTTTTGGAGATTCTCCAAAAGATGACCCTGAGGTTGAGCATCTAGAGAATGTTGTATTGATAACACAAGGAGTTCCCTCTGATATTAACTAGAAGAAAGGCCAATTAGAGTGCCAGTATTTTACTGACAAACTGAAGTAACTGGACAAAAAAGTGAAAGGATTGTAGAATTGAAACAAGCAAAGTATTGCTCTGCCATGGGGACTTGAAAAATTAGGCAGACATAAACTTTATGTTTCCCTATTTCAAGACTTCTTGGTTTTGGCTTGACCTGGTAACAAGAAACACAAAAGGAGGATTGCTCTTATCCTCTTTACTGGCAACCAACCCTAGTCTAAGAGCTAGTCTTTGAAGACCTGCAGGATGGAGATGTGAGAATGGGAAGGTCCTTTTGAAGATGTTTCAGTAATTCAGATAAAGCTAAAAATATCTTTGTAGCTTGCTTCCAAGACTCTTCTTTGAGCCAGTCTCCACTCCATAAATCTAAGATGTGTTTCATAAGCAGCAGTGGTTCCATTGTACTTAAGTATTTATTGCTCCTTTCCAACAGGTCACCATTCTAACCAAGTTTGAAGATTTGCCAGAGCTCCAAAAAGAGTGGGAAAAGAACAATCCCTTGGTCTGGAACATCAAAGACTGGAGGAAGGCTTCCACAGTTTCTAGTGTTATTCAAATAGAAGTTCAAAAAAAGTTTCATAATATGGTTCCCCTGCACAAAGAGCAGAAGACACCAAGAGCATAAAAACACTCAGAACGCAATCTGGGTTCCAAAAATCAAGGGACAATGCCTAGTTAAGTGGCAAATGCAAACGGATTTTGGGATAAGGAGAACTCTGTGTATTTACTGGTAAACAGACTATTTATTAATGTGTACGGGGGTCTTTCTTTTCTTGAAATGTAAGCATGAGAGAATTATAAGCTTACCTTATATCAGCTTTAATATTTTCTTTTTTTTTGGTTGCTTTTTCAAATGGCAGCTAAAGGTACGCAGACTACATTAATTTAATGTTCTTAATTTGTGTGTGTGTGTGTGTGTGTGTGTGTGTGTGTGTGTGTGTAGAACAGATCTCACTGTATTGCCCAGGCTGGTCTTGAATTAGTGGGCTCGAGTGACCCTCCCACCTTGGCCTCCTAAAGTATTGGGATTACAGGCATGAGCCACTGAGTCTATGGTCTTATTTTTAAAAGATTTTTATTTTTTCAGTTCATTTAGAACATCCAACTCTGGCATTTTTAATGAAATGAAATATTTATGAAGCGGATTTTCTTTTAATTCTGAATTCATCATGACTTTATAGTATCAACTAATTATGGTATTTACAATATTTGGCAACACATAGAATTTTGCAAACACTAGGCTTTTACAGTTTTCCTTCAATAAACTTAGCATGCAAAATTGGAAGTTTTAACATTGGCACCTTCCAATTCTACACGGTATATATGTTTGTAGTATTTAAAAATTCACACTGAGGCTGGACGCAGTGGCTCACGCCTGTAATCCCAGCACTTTGGGAGGCCAAGGTGGGTGGATCACGAGGTCGAGATCAAGACCATCTAGGCCAACATGGTGAAACCCTGTCTCTACTAAAAATACAAAAAATTAGCTGGGCATGGTGGTGCGTGCCTGTAGTCCCAGCTACTTGGGAGGCTGTGGCAGGAGGATCACTTGAACCCGGGAGGCGGAGGTTGCAGTGAGCCAAGATCGCACCACTGCACTCCAACCTGGCAACAGAGCGAGACTCCACGCCAAAACAAAACAAAACAAACAAAAAAGATTCACACTGAAACAAATTCTTTGGAAAGCAGACCATGAAACTTCACAGGCTTTTAATTTCACCAACTGAAATCTTTACCTTGGTTTTTATTTTTCACTGCCACATTCCTCATTTCTTCATCCATTTAATCTGCCCATGATTGTTTTATTTACTACAAACTAGATTTGATATTTGTTTTTATTTTGTTTTTTACTTTGCAGCCTTTTCAAATTGGCATATCTTAAAGATATTTTCTTTCTTGATTAAAATGTGTGTGTTTAGTTATTTCATTTTATACCAAGTGAAACTAAGCCATATTATTTTTCAGCCAATTAAGAAAATTGCAATTTTAAAATACAACATTTTAGGGTGATGAATACATGTGAAATGACTTATTATACTCTACTGAAAATCTGCTGTAAGACATTCACTGAAAATTTTAGCTTTATCTGAAAAGCAAGAGGGAAGACAAATTGACTGACAGTAAATTTAATAATAGGGAATGAGGGTGGGTTTGTCTTAAAGCAAAAAAAGTCTGGTTATACCATCATGTGAAAATATAGTAAAAGCTAAATGTGAGGTGTAGAGTCATTGTGGAACACCTGAGGGGAAATTAACTTTGTTTCCCTGAAAATAATGTTTGAAAAGAAATAATAAAATTTATTAAAAATTTGACATTTGATTAATTTCAATGGATTTATTCATAAGACGGAGAAAAGGCTGATGATGTAAAATGTTACGTGGGTGACATATACAAAGAGTAAACTTATAACTTAATTTTCTTTGTTAATATAAAAGTGAGATCACACCCTTTGAAAAGGGAGCGTGGGGTGGACCAGAAGTCCCTTGCCCTGGCTGCGCTATAGTAGTGAAAAATCCAAGTATATGTTGAACATTTTGTAAAACATGTTTGCTCAGTGCAAATGAAAATTAGAAAAGACTGTAAATAGATCAATCCAAATAAATTCTCTGTATAAATGAATGATACAATTAAGCAAGCAAACAAACAAACAAAAAACACACGTAGAAGAAACCCAGACCAACTCAGATTTCATGTGTTGACTGAAGAACCAAGAGAATGAAAGGGAGTGGAAGGGTAAAGATAGGCAGAGAAACTAGGGTGTCCCTTGAGGCTCCTTCCTCTGAGCATGGAGAGATGGAGATGGTAGACACATACTGGGAATTCTGGAGAGGAGAGAATTCAGGGACTTCCGTTAGATAACCTTGGTCTTGGGCATGTTGGAGGAGGCAGGGTCACTCAGTGTCTTACAAAGCTGAAGGGAGAACTTACACTGGAGTTTTGAGCAGGGAAAAGGTTTATATGGGTGCAATGAGTGTGGCCAGCACCAATGAGAAGCAATGTGAATATGGTTCAGGTGTTTCTCAAAAAGTGATGGAGAAGAAGGGAGGACACGGGGTCATTGATCTGGATGGAGGAGTGAGCACTGGACTTGTTTTGACCTTTAAAAAGTGCAGGGCATAAGTGGTGGGGGCTGTCTGGAACCCTTTCCCTCCCGTACACTCAGCACGTTGTTTGCTTCTTACACCTCCCATTGCACACACTTGTGAGGCTGGCTACACTCACAAGGAGCGGCATATCCATCAGCAAATCAGGCTCTGACATTATTTCAGCTTCCTGCCTTTCTCCCCCGATCCACTTCATCCTGTTCAAAGCACCTTGTTGAGACACAGTTGACATAATTTTGGCTTTAATATTCTCTCTTGTGAATTTACTCTGTAATCTTGGAAGCAAAACATAGAAGGAAAGAAGAAAGAAAAAGAAATCTCCAAACCCATACTCCTTATCAAAAAATTTCAGGGTTATCACCACACAAGCTTGCAGCAGTTTCTGTTATCTAGAGGAGGATGGGGAGTTCCAGGGAGAGAGGGGAAGGGGAGGGAGAGCTAAGAGCTAAGGTGGTTTGTCTAACCCCCAATTTCCTTTTCCTGATGACTTCTAAGTAGTCATTTTCTCACAAAGTCACTGTGTCCCGAGGCTACTTTCACACACCTTGTCCTCATCACCCTTCCCTGTAGGGCTTTCTCTTAACTGAACAAAGTTCTTTGGGCTCCAGGCTACAACTTCCACCTCAATTAATGCAGTAACTATTTTGTTTGGTCCTTGGTTTGATTTAAGAAAATGAGCAAACATTTATTGGGAGGTGACTACTAGCAGGCACTGAGCCTAGTGCTGTGAGCAATACAGAGATGAACAAGAAGTCACAATGAGCTGAGAGAGACACAGTCTGGCAGAATGTGGCAGGCAGGGCAGGGGAGGGACCACAGCTTTGTGCAATGGTGAAGAGACTGCTTCCAGCTGGGAGGGCATGGAAATGTTTCATGATGAGAGTGACTTTACCTATTTACTTTTAAATTTTATTTTATTTTAATTTTGTAGGTACATAGTAGGTGTATGCATTTATGGGGCACATGAGATGTTTGATAGGGGCACACAGTGTGAAATATACACATCATGGAGAATGGAATATCCATCTTCTCAAGCGTCTATCCTTTGAGTTACAAACAATGCAGTTGCAGTTTTTATTTTAAAATGTGCAATTAAGTTATTATTGATGACAGTCACCCTGTTGTGCTGTCAAATAGTAGGTCTTATTTATTCTTTCTAACTACTATTTTGTACCCATGACAGCGACTTTAGAACTGGGCTTGCCAGATGTAAGGAATAAGGCTGTTTTGGCCAGATGTTAGGGAGAAAGACGCACTGCCTTCATGGTGAAGGAAATGAGGGGAGACACAGAGGCAGGAGAGGGCAGGAGGCCAGGGATGGTCTGGGTCGGAGTAAACACTGGGTGAGGAGGAAAGTGGTAAGCCAGCCTTGCTTGCTCTGCTTGGGAGACTGGATTCTCTTCTGTGAGCACTTCAAAGCCTTCATTGCCTGTGCTTCATTGCAAAGGCTTTCTCGTTTTTCTGCTTATTTGTAGTTACATCTGTGTCTCTCGGTTTTATCTGTTAAAAGGAAAACCTGGAGTTCCTTTGGCTGCTGAGATGCCCTTTTTGAATCCCGTGCTTTCTGCTAATCCTTTTTATCTAGGTCCTGCTGTTTTGCTTGGCTTTTCTTGATTGCCTTCTAGATTGCTATCTACACACAGCAGTTTCATTTGCTTTGATGCTTTTGAGAGTTCGGGACCACAATTTTGCCAATTTTAACTTTCAATCATTTTCTCACCTTTTTCATGACTGTCTTTGAAAAGAAAAAAAATATACATGCAATTAGCAATAGATGGCTTCCTGAATATTGTTTATTGCATCGTAGCTTAGATGAAAACATTAAGGAACACAGCAACATCTTATTCCTGGAGAAGAGTTTGGTCCTAAAACCATTCAAAACAAAAGCTGACAGATGAGAAAATGAAAGAAAGATCTTGATCTATGTTATTTTTGCTTAGCAAGCTCGATAATGACAAGTTTGGAAGGTTTGTGTGTGACGCAGAGCAGGTGCCCAATTAAATACTGATTGTTAATTCTGCTCCCAGTGAGGAATTCCTGGTTAGGCAGGAGACACTGGGAGATGTTTATCTCATGCTTGGTTCAAGGTAGTTTTCATTTTTCACTTAGTCCCAAAATTCCATGGTGCTGTATTGTATTATTTTTGATTAAAAAAGAGCAAGCAATCTAAATGTTTAATCAAAGGGAACAGTTTGGTAAAATGGCATATCTACTTGTGGGACACCCATGACATTATTATAAACAATGACTGAGATCATTATGGAAAAATATGGTGATATAATGGTGATGGGAGGAAAGCAGAATGTAAAATTATGTATCAACTGATATTTAACAATTGTGTGCCTGTTGCACAAATTCTCAGAGATGGAATACAGAGACTTGAGCCAATGACTGGTGAAAGGCAGCACCCCCTGCCCTCAAGAGCGGCTGATCAAATGCAAGACTGTAACTGCCAGTGCTTACAGCCTCAATATGAAGCCACGAGCCACACATGTTTCTGACTATAAATTAATTTTTCAAAAGAAAGAGATCCACTTCAAGTAAATAGTGTTGTTTACCTGCCCTCCAAATATCAAAAAACAAAACAAAAAACAAACCAAAAAAACGACAACAAAAAAGCAAAAACAAAAAAACAAATTTGCTTCTTAACCACTGCCTTCTCCTCCATTTTCTTGTCTCTGCTAATCAAATGCTTTCTTTGGGTCATTTCATCTAAATTTGATACACTGATGCTTTCACCATCAAATTAGTATTGTTTGTGCACCTCTAAGAAAATTCAAACTCTGATTAGGCGCACTACTGCCTAATTATATCTGTCTGTGCCTGGTTATATAAACATGTCCACATTAGGACTTATGACTGCCTCTTTCTCAGAGTGTCTGGGAATGGAATCAGAAAGAACTATTGCTGGGCTCCCACAGAGGCAGAGTCTGGAAGGTAGCTCAGGTAAGTGAGCAGGTGATGGGGTATGGGGGTGGAGGGCCCTTGGCATATTATGCGATGATCCAGAAATGAAATATTGCTGCTTAAAGAAGGAAAGAACAGGCTGCCAGTTTCTGGAGTTTTGAGAACCCTGCTCTTAAATGGGCATGGGGATTATTACTAGAGGTTTTTAAGAGTAAAACTAGAGGTTTCATTGGAAAAAAGGAAGTCATTTCAGCTTTCCTTTTCTCTTGTGCTTAATCTTGCACCAGAGAACAAACTCTCTTCTCTCTCCCCTCCTGCCCTTTCCTGCCATGATATTTAGGGTCTGTGATTTCTCGATGATACCTCTCATTGAGCTCTTGAATGTGCAGTGCAGAGATATGGTTTGCCCAGCCTCCCTCCTTTATTGTAATAGCACAGTTTAGAACAAGTAAGAAAAAGTAAAAACCAACAGCCACCTCAAATCTCCCTCATTTCTGCTTCTGCAGTAGTGGAGTTGAGACATCATCTATTGGAGATGGAGATGTTCAGCCTGAGAAATTACTAAAAATCTGCTTAAATTAGCTAATCTTTTTCTTTCCTGTTCTCCCCTTCATATACACCTCTCTGCTGACATCTGACTGGTGTGCCTCAATGTGTGTGCACCAGCAGACATGCCCTGGAATTATTGATCATCTGTGGTGAGGGTCTCTGAGCAGAAGTATGTAGTTGAGGGTAGGCTAACTCCTTGTCTTCCTTTCTTCCTGATACCTCACTTCCTATTTGGGGAGCCGTGTTAGTCTGTTTTTGCATTGCTATAAAGAAATACTTAAGACTGAGTAATTTATGAAGAAAAGAGATTGAATTGGCTCATGGTTCTGCAGGCTGTACAGGCAGCATGATGCTGGCCCTGTTTGGCTTCTGAGGAGGTCTCAGGTAAGTTCCAATCATGGCAGAATGCGAAGTGGGAGCAGGCACATCACATGGCCAGAGCAGGAGCAAGAGAGAGAGAGAGAGAGAGAGAGAGAGAGAGAGAGAGGAGGTACCATGCACTTTAAGATGACTGGATCTTATGAGAACTTACACACTATCATGACGACAGCACCAAGAAGATAGTGCTAAATGATTCATGAGAAATCTCCCCCATGATCCAATCCCCTCCCACCTGGCCCCACCTCCAACACTGGGGATTACATTTCAACATGAGATTTGGGCAGGGACACAGATCCAAACTATGTCAGGAGCTCAGGGTACCACACAAAATGGCAGAACTGAATGGGGGCTACAGATTCTCTGGTTTATCCTTCACTTTCTAGATGAACAAACAGATGCCCAAGAGCATTGCTCAAGATCACATATGTGTAAGTGGCAGCTAGGGGATAAGATGCCAGATTACTTCCATCTCAATTTGGTGGCCTTTTCATGATGCAATTGTTTACTTGAGTTACTTTTTTTTCTAAGACGCTACGCAGGAAAAGCCTAGGTTTCCTTCATAACTTTGTCCAAATGCCACCTTTTTCAGGAAGTTTTTATAGGTGGACGCAGACATAAGAGAATTTTGTAATCACCCTTAGCACTTTTTAAAACTGTGCAAAGCTACACAGTCTTTACAAAGTCTACAGTATTGCCATCAATTAGGGTTAATTACGTATACGTTTTACCCTCCCTAATGGACTATACAAGCTGCATGAAGGCAGCAATTTTGGCTTTTTATTTTTTGTTAGTCTCATAATGCCTGGCACAGGGCTTGGCATCAGTGGATACTCAATAAGGTATGCTGAACGAATGAATGAGAGAGTGGATGAAAGAACAATGAACCCGTTGGAATGATGCCTTTGTTCCTTCCTGGAGTAGGGCTGCTGTGAATCAAAATGTGATGAATCTCTGGGGATCGGGACTTTGTGAGTTATGGGGAAGTCTTTCTGTCTCTCTTGGCTGAATGAGCAGTGATAACATTAAAACTGCAACCCTGGAGTAGCTAGCAGTGATTTAGGGAGTACATTCATATGGGTTCTTCAAAAATAAATCAACTAAATTGCTGCCACTAGCCAGTCAGGTAGGACTGCCCCTAAACAGAGCAGGTTTCTGGTGTTTACCTGGCCAGGATGCTGATTGCTACTGAAAATAGCTCCAGCATTAGACATTCTTGCTGTCACAGTTGCCTCTTTGGGGACTTTTCCCACCTAATTAGGAGAGGGGAGAAGTAGCTCATCATTTAGTCCATTTAGTCACTGTGGTTATAGCAACTGGGATGGCTGCCCCAACTTCGGGCATTCCCTACAAGGTGGCTTTTTTTTTTTGCCTGGATGTCTTCACTTGCTCAGTTTCCTTATGGGGGACTCAGGGGTTACAGAGCTCAAAAACCATGTCTCAAGAAAGGACTGCGGGAAACTCTGTTGATAAGAAAAAATTCTCTTTGAATTCTGGTATATCTCAAAGAATAATTGGGTTTTGGAAATGATAAAGTAACCCCATGCCTCCTCCTCCCCATTAAAATGTTTTTGCTTCATTATCTGAATCCCAAATGCTAGGATCTCTGGATTTCCAAGATAGCAATTCATTGAGTTGAAATGCTGATGTAGATTTCTCAGCTAATAAGATGACTAGTGAATTCTCCAAGTTTCTTCCTTCCCTTACAAGTCATTCAACAACAAATATCTATTGAGTACCTAATGTGTGTCAGGAACTATGGGGATAAAAATACCAAACTGTCTTCACTTTCTTTTTTTTTTTTTTTTTTTTTTTTTTGAGGCGGAGTCGTTGCTCTGTCCCCAGGCTGGAGTGCAGTGGCCGGATCTCAGCTCACTGCAAGCTCCGACCTCCCGGGTCCCGCCATTCTCCTGCCTCAGCCTCCCGAGTCAACTGGGACTACAGGCGACCCGCCACTCGCCCAGCTAGTTTTTGTATTTTTAGTAGAGACGGGGTTTCACTGGTTCGCCAGATCGGTCTCGATCTCCTGACCTTGTGATCCGCCCGTCTCGGCCTCCCAAAGTGCTGGGATTACAGGCTTGAGCCACCGCGCCCGGCCTGTCTTCACTTTCAAGGATTTTATAATCTGAAAGGGGTGGCAGATCTATATAATGGCAAGAGTTTAGTGAGACCTGCTTTGTAACAGATACTGGGAAAGGGCTCCGGGGATAGAGATGAGAGAGAAACATGTTAGTTTGGGAAAGGTTAAATTGGGCTGTAAGGAATAATTAGGGTTTCACTAGAGAGGGAGGAGGGTTATTCCAGACAGAGGCAGCAGTGTGAAGAAAGGGTGTGATAGGGCATTTAGGGCATCAGGACTCGTTATTCGGGTGTCCATTCACCCACGGATAATGACTTAGTCCATGTAGCACAATCTGAGCTGACCACTGTGTCACCTATGTCCATACAAAGCTGCCTCAGGACAGGTCTCTGTCCTGCAGGAGTTTAAAGTTCAAATGGATGGTGGAATTCATGGCAAGAGAGTTGGAAGATGAAGCTGAGAAGTTGGACTGATCCCAGCTTGTGAAGACGTTCTGGCGCTGGACTAAAGAGCTTGAACTTTGGCCAGCAATGCCTCTGCTTACAGCATCTAAACCACAGACCCGTCCATTGATGAAGGACATGTAAGGGCGGTTCCTAGTTTTGCTTTAACAAAAAGTATTGCAACGAATAACTGTACATTCATGTATGCATGTGAGAGCATACCTGTAGGATCAATTCCTTAAATGGGGTCACTGGATCAAAGGGTATGCATTCATAATTTTGGTAAATTTTGTCAAATTCCCTTCCTTAGACGTCATATCAGTGATCACTCCCAGCAGCAGAATATGAGATGAGCTTGCCTCTCTGACTGTGAGTGCAAGCGTGAGCGCATGCGCACACACACATTGTAACAAGGACAGTTTTTCATTCTACTTCATACCCGTTGTCATCCTTCTTTGATGGGGCACAGATGGCCAAGTTTTAGCTCTCTCACAAGTTTGAGATGGGTGAAGTCTTGTCCTGGACAGGTCCAAGAATATCCCCTATGTTCTACCTAAGTTTAGATTTCTGTCCCATGGGGACCCACAGTGAAGCACTGTGAGAAGAAGTAGTCAGCCTCCAGGCTGTTTGATTCAAAGATTGGGAGTGCCCCCATACTAAATGGAACTCTTAATTACTCACAGAAAACGCGTCATTAATGAATGGTTTTACACTTTACCTGATTTTTTTTTCGTATTTTTGGCTTTTGTCCCTTTCTGGGGAAAATAATTGCTCTAAGTCTTATTTGTCCTAAAGTTTTAATCTTAGAATATATTGGTCTCTTTAATCAGTCTACCACATCAATAATTCTATATAAATATTTGTTATTTTCATGAGCTAATAAAAAACTAATGGCATATATTATTTGGACATGTTATAAGAACTTCAAATATAAACCTAGGTTTTGCAGGCCACCACACACTGCTAAGTGGAAGATGAAGGCACAAAGTTGTGGTTTACAGGCAAAAATCCCATGCATATGAAATAAAAGACAACTGAAGTTTTGCTCAGCCATCTCAACCATCAGCTCCATTCATCTTCTAACTATGTGATGATATACACTAAACACAGATGGCCAATACTAAGTATGAAACTACCTGACAAAGGAAGCTAATCCTAATTCAGAAGACCATAATTCTGAATGTTGAAATCCAAAAGATAAAATCCTTAAAATTTAATTCTGGAAAAAATAAAAGTTTTAAAAGATTTATTTACATTTAGAAAAGGGGTTTATTTAAGAAACATAAAAACGTGACAGAATATTTCACAGCCCACTTTACACAATTAATGAGGTGATACAAATATACATATTTTTGCAAGCATAAATACTCAAGTGTGTTAATGGCAGTTGCATGGGGATAATAGTTATGACTAGATGAACTATATTAAAAAAGAAATAGGTCAAAAGGGAAATGTAGACATGCATATTACTATGGCTGGAATTGTGTGTACCCAGATTTGTAACTGTGGTCATCTGAAATATCATGACAACCTAAATTTTTTGACAAGATCGATCAAAAACCTTGATGGGTTACCACAGAACATGCAGTCACCCAAAGAGCTGAGATCTTGTGAAATTTTATCTTTCACAAATGCAGATGTACAAAAAGGACATCTCTTAATTTATTGAGAAAGTTTCAATGTTTTAAATTATGCATAGTACATAATGCTTACACACAAAGTCAACATTGTGATAATGTGATAATTTCATGGAGTCAAATCTGTAAAAAATGCGTTAAATGAATTCAAACTCTCTAAAAGCCTCTACACAACTTATACCTCCAGTGTTGGAAATGATGCAAAGATAGCATAGCGAATGGTAAAACGTAGTGCTGACAACTTAAAACAGCCTAGCCAACATGCTGAAACCCCAACTCTACCAAAAAAATTACAAAATTAGCTGGGCGTGGTGGCGCATGCCTGTGATCCCAGCTACTCGGGAGGCTGAGGCAGAAGAATCGCCTGAACCCCGGAGGCAGATGTTGCGGTGAGCCGAGATTGCCCCATTGCACTTTAGCCTGGGCAACAAGAGCAAAACTCTGTCTCAAAAAAGAAACACACACACACACACACACACACACACAAAACACACACAAAAAACTAACAACAAAAAAACAACAAAACAAAACAAACAAACAAAACCCCCAAAACCAAAAAAAAGGAAAAAAAAATCAACATACGAAAAAGTGTATTACAGGAATAGATTATGGGTAATTTCACCAAAATAGTCCATCATAAGAGCTGGCCAGTTTTCACGATCGTTAACTATATTTTGAAGTCTTGCATCACAATGAATAGACACTTTTTTTCTTTTAGACCCTGGCTCTCCTTGGAGAATATGTTCACATTCATTTTCTACATGATGTTCTTTTTGAGATTCTCCTATGATTTGATATACACCAACATGAACATTCCATATTAAAATTTCCCATCTTCTGTGTCATGCCTTGATGTTGTTTTGGGTGTGTGGAAATCCATTCTGCATGCACTCGTATACATACCACACATTTGGCAGAAACAATACTGGTATTTGAAGGGAACGCCATTATGTAAGTGCCTTCTTATCTTACCATGCACATAATCATTTTTGAACCATTCATTAACTTCGCTGGCTTCTGCAGGCGAATTCAGCTTTAATTCATTAAAGGTTTTTGCAATGTCATCAGCTGGAAGAAATGCCAATGCAGGCAAATGACACATTTTTAAACTGAAGTTTCTGTTGTTGCTGTATGGCATGGCCAATCCACTCATCTAAATTTTCTGCCAGATGCATTGGGCTGAATGAAAAAAACATCTTTATTGGTAACATCTTGAAATTCCCTTGAAATCCATTTTCTTCTGCAAAGTCCACCCAATCTGCAAATAAGCATTTATAAGTGCTTCACTTTTCCCAATCATTAAAACATAATTGAGTGGATAAATTTTAGAATCTTTGGATCCAACAGGGGCATGAATTGTATATAGTTGATAAAAAAAAAATCAATGGGGACAGTTTTGAACGTGCCATCCATTAGCTAAAGTCAAGCATGTGCTAGTTTTTTTCATGTTATATTTAGTGGTAAATAAAAGTAGTGTATCTTCTTCAACAGTCAAATCCCCAGTCAAGAATAGTTCGCTATTTAATGTGTTTTGGAACACTGGAGGAATCTCAGTGTCACTGAGCTTGTCAAATTCTTTTTATTCTATGACAAAGGGCATTCCTGAAAGGCAAGCATGGCACTTTGTGTCAAGGGGCAGAAGTTGTACACGACTTAATAATTTGGAGGGCAGACTTCTTATATTTTTGCCCGTGTTTTCACTTCTTCTGTGATCAAATTGACACCTAAAATTAAGTCCACATGTTCACCCCTTGTCAACTTGGCACCTAAAGCATGCTCATAGATTGACATGAAGAATCAAGACAGAGAGAGATGATTCCGGAGTGAGAGGCGATCACTGCAGGAGCACAGTCCTCCAGGAGGGGAGAGGGGAGGGGTCCAGGCTGCAGGTGCAGTGCTGTGTTTTGGGAGGCTATTCTGGAAAGATAAAGAATGTGAATAATGTTCATGTTGAGTGATTCTAGGCATGAGAGTAAAAAGTACTCGAGGAAAGCAAAATCTATGGACCATACTCTTCTGGCAGAATTTTGGGAAACCCACACCCACCCCCCTGCCACACACAACCACACACACAACGTAGAAATGCACAGTGCCTGGCACATGCCAGGTGCATAATCATTTTTTTAAATAAAAATGTCATCTTGCAAGTGGAAGTCAGCCATCTCCTAGTCAGAATATTACCAGGAGATCTGTTGTCTCAAGGCAGATGGGAATGGCTAAAGGAGGGAAGAGAGCAAAAGGAGGAGGAGGAGGAAAGAGGGTGTGGGGCAGGGAAAGAAAGAAGAGAGGAGGCAAGAAAAACAAAGAGGAGACCAAGGCCAGTAGTGGCAGAGAGAAGGGTGAGCGGCTGTGTCCATAATGGCCCCAGGCACCTGTGCTCTCAGCTGCTGACCCTGGGCAACTTTGTCCTTAACTAAGAGCTAAGAATCTCTAGTCATGGGAAACTGCAGCAACAGCACAGGTGCGACCCAGCAACCGCTCTGCTTGGCCTGGCTATAATTAGCATCCACCGGCAGCCTAGAAAACTGCCTGCTATTGAGGTCAGTGAGTTCAGAGCCTGTGAGTAAAAACAGAGGGGTGCGAAGAGCCGGTGGAAGCTCCAGCTGTGCTGGGTCATTGCAGGGCTGCTTGGCTCCAGAGCACAGCCCTGCAGCCTGGTCACCCTGGGCACAGCCCTGCAGCCTGGTCACCCTGGGCACAGCCCTGAAGCCTGTGAGGCTTATGTGAGAATGAGGCGGCCAGAATTCCTTGACTATCACTTATCTGTCTGGGCAGACGTCCTTCATGGCTGGCTTTCTCTGGCTCCTGGGGCAGCTCCAGCTCGTGGGAGTTGCACTGCCTTGGCAGACAGGGAGACTGGCTTTGGCAACACACTGAGGGCAATGCTTTCCCAAGGATCTGTCTCCTTGGAGAGTCTTTCTAATATCTTGGCGCATTTGTATTCTCCCCTGGGCAGCCCATCCTGGCTCACTGCTCATTTCCCACATGGGGGCATTAAAAATAAATCTTTGCTGTGAAATAGGAAGAAAATCTTTCCCAGAGCTTCTCTTCGCTTGTGTGTGTGTGTGTGTGTGTGTGTGTGTGTGTGTGTGTATGTGTGTGTGTGTGTATGTGTGTGTGGAGTCTGGAGTTTGAGAGGGAAAAGGTAGAACCGATGATCTCTTCTGGCACACTCCTGGAGCACTGCGCTATACTAGTGAATACAAAATCATCTGCCTGCTGCTACTGCTCCATTACAGACTCCTTATCCCTCTGTATCTGGTGCCATTGGCTTCACTGTTCCATGCTCAGGCAGCAGGACTCCCATCCTGATGGGAGGGCATCCGGGCAGAGCCCCATCCCTCCACAGTGGCCACAATTGAAGGCAGCTGCTCCTCCCTCTCCACCTGTCTAATCTTAAGAAAGTTCTTCCTTATACAGATCTTAATTTCCTTGCCACTTTGCATCTCTAATCCTGGTTTTCCTTTGGACATCCCATAGTTAGCTGACTTACCCTCCAAATAAAACCTTTATATTTGTGAGACAAATGATTATTTCCTGTTTTCCCTTTCTAGTCTGATCAGCCTCAATGATTTGACTGCTCATTATTTCCCCAAATATGTGTTTGTTGCCAACTGAGTGGCTTCTACTGTGCTCGGTGCTAGGATGCACCTATTAATAAAATGCAGCCCTGGAAACTGGAGGCACCCACATTTTTGTTTAAAGAAACACTCATGGGAAAAACAGAAACATGCCAGATAACTAAAATACAAAGTGATAAGAGGCATAACAGAGGTAAACTTTCTATTGCCTATTGAGGGTTTATCACGTCAGGGGTGGGGGAGTGTGCTGTGTACATTATATCACTTAGAACCTACTACCACCTTGTGATGCAGGCATCATCATCAACTTGTAAATAAAGTCAGGTGACCTGCCCAGCTTCACAAGGCTGCCAACCCTATGTTGAAGGGCAGATTCAGGATTTCAAATCACTGAGATTAAATATAAAGTCCCACTCTCAAGGTCACACACCAAGAGCAAGGACTTGAATTCAGACCATCTCGCTGCAGAGCCTGCCTTTTGGACCATCCTGCCACCTTGCTTTCCTGGAAGGCTTTGGGAGCACTAAGGTACCAGGATGAGGAGTATCCTCAGCAGGGCTACTGCCGCAGACCTGTGCCAAAGAGATGCACCCAGAGACTCCCCGCGCAGGAAGCTGGATGCTAGTGCTGACCTAGCTCTGACCTTGCTGTGGTTCTTGGCACTCTCAGACAATTCAGGCAATTCAGTTTCACATTACTGACACCTCTGCTGTTCTGAGTACATGCTTTCTTTCAAAATGCAAAAGTGAGGCCACCCCATGCACCTCTGACAATGGTCCATTCTTAGAGGAATCACCTGTCAAAGCCGTCCTGGGAGCTATTGAATTAATTTCTACCACTTGGAAGGTAGCAGTTGTCCTGGAGAGGAAGGGCACAGCTCTTCTCTATCATCTGGCAGCCTCCTTCAAGCTGTCTGGGGAGATGGGGATGTCCTGGGTGCATGTGGCTGTTTTGATTTCATTTTGGATGGTGGTGTGATCAGTACTGAGCAAGACATGCAGGAATAATTACTATTATCATTACTATTTTCAACATCAATTCTGCATCATCAATAGCATTGGGCATTGTCAGAGAGCAGAATTAGAATCAGGCTTTTTGCCCAATGGCCTCTCAATTTAAATTAAACAGAAATTGCTCATGAACAGGAAGTTACAATGGTGGTGCTGGGGGTGGGGCTATGGGTTGGGAACGGGGAAATATAATTTGTTTCTCTGTGTTTTGGAGTGGCAGATATCAATCTTTGGTTTCTCTCTCACGATTTGGATGATTTTTTCTTTTAATAAAACCCATGGCAATAATAATGATGTTACATAGAATTTAAACCTCCCAGGCAACATTTTTGCCATGATCAATGATCTCAAAACTCTGGAGAAACCAATATTTATTAAAATTGAATTCACACCTGCAAGAGACTCGGGAAAATGCTGCAACGTTCTTGGGGAAGCCTGGAGTGATGGGAGTGAGTGACTTTGCTCCTCTAATGCTCCTTGTTTGCTTGTTTCTTCCTGAGCAAGTATCTTGTTTCTGTGTGTCCTGATTCGTTGTCAATAAAGACGCTCCTGTCTTACTCTCTTTCACGTCTCCTCTGTGTGAACTGCTGACCACCGCCCAGTACCAGTTCTAGATAAACCTCCCAAATGAGCGATTTCATTCATGCTTTCCCCTTCCTAGAATTCTTGACCACTTCCCTATTGGGCTGTCTCCTCAAAGCTAAACCTTCAGCCAGGTCTCCCAAATTTTTGGAATCTACTTCCCTCCCATTCCTTCAGTTTACTCCTTGGTCTCAGAAACTCTACTTTCTTAATAGCCCACAAGCTCATCTTGCAACCTTTTGCTCTGGGACTCTGGTCATGTTTCTTCCCTTGGCTGCCATGACCTCCTTTCCCTTCCATGTATGTAACACCACCCGCTGTCCTGGATGGCCATTCTCTCCTGCTTCTGAGGCCTTTCCTGGGGGTGTCCTTCCATGACCTTGCCTCCTGTGAACATCTCTGGTACTGATGGTGTGTTATGAGTGTGTTATGTCTCCCCAAAATTTGTATGTTAAAGCCCTTTATTAGAGTTCTCCAAAGCAACAGAACCAATTGTGTGTGTGTGTATGATATACATATATATAATATATACACACACATATAATATATACATATAATACACATATAATATAAACATATATAATACACATATGTATATATGTATAGATGCATACATATAATATGCAAAATATATACATATATGTACATATTCTGTATATGTATATGTACATATATGTATGTGTATAATATATACACACATAATATGTAATACATTATGTCTACATATACAAACATATATTAAAGTATGTATTACATATAAACATATAAGGTATTATGTATACATATATGTATGTATAAACACACTATGTACTATATGTATATATTGTATATAATGGACATATGTAAATATATAATATATAATTTATACATATACGTATATATGTAAATATGACATATACATAGATGTACATGTATACATACTATATACATAGATGTGTATGTATACATACTATATACATAGATGTGTATGTATACATACTATATACATAGATGTGTATGTATACAAACATACTATATACATAACATACTATATACATAGCTGTATACAGCATATATGTATATGTATATATTATATAATATGTAAATATATTACACAAATCCATATATGTATATATGTAAACATATGATATATACATATATGTATATATGTAAGCATACCATACGATATATACATGTCTATATATGTAAATGTATATGATATATACATGTCTAATAGTAAATATATCATATGCTATATACATGTCTATATGTAAATATAGCATATGACATATACATGTCTATATGTAAATATAGTGTGTGATATATACATGGATGCATATATGTAAATATATTATATGATATATACATAGATGTATAAATGTAAATATATTATATATACTGTATACATCTATGTATATGTTTATTTATACATATTATATATATACATAATACCTAATATATATTTGTATGGAATATATAGTTTAATATATGTATATATGTTTGTATATGTATACATAATGTATTACATATTATATATGTGTGTATATATTATGTATAGTATATCGTACACACACAATTGGTGATATATATGATATATACACACATTTATATGTATATGTGTATATATACACAGGTGGTATATAGGAGAATATAGATATATAAATTATATAAATGTGTATATATAATATAGATTTAATATATATCTTATAATACATATGTGTGTATATATAAAAATATTTATTAAAAAAGGGATTTAGTATAGGAATTGGCTTACGTGACTATGAAAGCCAAGAAATCCCACAATCTGCCAATCTGTAAGCAGGAGAACCAGGAAAGCCAATGGTGTCACTGAGTCTGCGTCTCAAGTCCTGAGAGCCCAGGAAGCCAATGATGTAACTTCTAGTCTAAGGCCAAAGACCTGAGACCTGGGGGTGGAGGGGGACACTGGTGTAAGCTCTGGGGTCCGAAGGCCCAAGAATCAGGAGCTCCAATGTCCAAGGACAGGAGAAGATGGGTGTCCTAGCTGGAAAAGAAGAGAGAGCGAATTGCCCTTTCTCTGTCTTTTTGCTCTATTCAGGCCTTCAGAGGCTTGGATGATGCCCACCCACATTGGTGAGGGTGATCTTCTTTGCTCAGTCCACTGACTCAAACATCCTCATAGACACACCTGGAAATAATGCTTTCCCAGCTATTTGGGCATGCCTTAACCCAGTGAAGTTGACACATAAAATTAAACATCACAAGCCCTAACTCCCAGTACCTCAATATGACTATGTTTGGAGACAGGGCGTTTAGAGATGTAATGAAGTTAAAATGAGGCCATTAGGGTAGGCCCTAATTCAATCTGACTGGTATTTATGTAAGAACATAAAAAGAGACCCTAGGGGTGTGTACACACATCTTGCCAGCAGCAGAAGAGAATACTTGTTTTTCCTCAGCATTGCCACTATGAGGCTTTCACATTTTTTTGTTTTGAGTTTGGAAATCTAATAAGGGAAAATCATATTTCCATGTTTTGATTTGCATTTATTCATTAATAAGGTTAAGCGTTTCTTCAAAAGTTTGTCCAGCATTCATGTTTTATTTTCCTGAACTCTTCTTCGTAACCTTTATTCATTTTATGTTGCTTAACTTTTATTATTACATAAATAATATTTATAAATTAAATAACATTGTCTTTTGATCTCATATGTTGCAAATATTTTCCAGTTTGTGATTTGTCCTCAATTTTGCTTATGAGTTTTTGTTTTGTCACACTTATTAAAAAAATGTAGTCAACTTTATTGTCCTTTTCTTTTGTGGCTTCTGAGCTCATAATTTTAAAATCTAAATGGGGTTTTAGATTTGTAGATTAGGGAAATGCACAAAAACATTTCGGAGGACATCATCCATGTGTTTTAAAAAATTTTCCATGACATCCTTGAGAGTAAAATGGAGAAATGAAGGTTGGCTGATGATATACATCAAAGTGCCTTTATAGTTTACTCAATATTGCAAACTATAAATGTACATGAAGAGCGCTGATTAATGGATCCTTGTCAACCTGGATTCCCTTGGCCTTGATGAAGATAAAAGGTATAATTTGCCTATTTTCAGATAGCAGAAAGGTCAAGGTGTGATATTTAATTCCCTGGATAACATAATCAAGATTTAAGAAGATCTTGACAGGCCAAAACATTGAGTTTAAAAATAAGTCAAATTTAAAAGAGATGAATCAAAGATTTGTATTTTTATACAGTTCAATTATTCAAGAATAGATGGGAAGTCCTGGGATACCAGACATTCATATAAATAACAACTTCAACAACATTTTAGTTCATAGTGAGTTAACGGTATACTAGGAAAAGCAAGAAAGTCAGTGTGGTCTTAGGTACTTTCTGGGTTACTCAGCAATATTTAATTTTAAAAAATTTAAATTCTGATAGACTTACAGAGATTTGCAAAAGGTACAGAAATCCCCTTTCATCTAGATTTCTTCAATGGTAACATCCTCTGTAACTACAATACAATGTTAAAATCGGAAAATTGACATTTTTACATGCTACAGATCTTATCCATGACTCAGCAGTTTTTATATTCACTTATTTGTGTATGTATGTATAGTTCCAAGCAATTTTATCACATGTATAGACTCTTGTATTCTTAACAGTTTTTAACTGGTAAGCAAAGTAAGGAAAACAGACTTATCTATAGAGAAAAATTCATATATGTATTTCAGGAGAATTAAGCCTGGAATTTAACCTAAGTGACATATCCCAGATACAAGGGGGGACATGGGGTCAACTTATACAAAGTCTTCCTAGTGTATCTTGCATTATCTCATCTAATTCCCAGGGCTATGCTTAAGCTGTAGATAGCCAAATTGTGGAATTGAAAGGAAAAGAGACTTTTAGCAATAATTTTAAAGGTACCTTGAAGGCCTGTCATGCAACAAAAGGCTATAATGTGTCATTCCAGTGGCCATTAAGAGAGATTGGAGGCAGTTACAAAGCCAACTTTAACTCAAGGAAACTTTTTCTAGTGAGGAGAGCCGTAAAACAGTGACATTTGGCTGCCATGACAGCAACAGGCAGAAATTATTCAAGCAGAGGTAGAGTGATCACATTTCCAGAGGGGGTTACAGGGGATTCTTAAACTCATTAAAGTTTGGATTAGAAGACTAAAAGATTCTAGGACTCTATATAGATGAATATCATAAAGAAGCTGGAATATTTGAGAGGATGGGCTTTTCTCTGTATTCCTGATTGGGGAAAGAAGAAGAGGGGAAGGAAAGGGAGAGAGAAGAGGCTAAGGAGGAATAAGGAGGGGATGATCCTAGTGGTACACATGTAATAAAGAGATAACACAAATATTTTTATTTCTGGAAACTTACCCATCAACTTTGTAAAGAACAAAGATTGTATTCAGTTATGGTGCCTATTAATTATTAAGATAATGATAGCAGATACTAGATAATGAAGTGCAGTGGCTCAGTCTCGACTCACTGAAACCTCTGCCTCCCGGGTTCAAGCAATTCTCCTGCCTCAGCCTCCCGAGTAGCTGGGATTACAGGCGCCTGCCACCATGCCCAGCTAATTTTTGTATTTTAGTAGAGACAGGGTTTCACCATGTTGGTCAAGCTGGTCTTGAACTCCTGACCTCGTGATCTGCCCACCTCAGCCTCCCAAAGTGCTGGGATTACAGGCCTGAGCCACTGTGCCCAGCTCTCTCTTTCTCACTTTTCTAAGTTGATGATATATGTTTCACCCTAAATAAAGTACATCTTGTAAGCTGCTGATACTGTTTTGACCGATTTTTCTAATTTAACTTGAACAGACATGGGTTATTTTCTGGTGAGTTTGCATGTGTATTTATGTGACACAGGTTGGTGGTGTTATTTGCGTGTGTGTTTATGTGACACACGTTTGTTGATGTCCAAGATCTAAGGAAACTGGGGTTATGGAGAGGGGGCTGCTGTCATTCTCTGAGGCCTGGTGTAATTAGAGCCTCTGTAAGAGTGAATGCCTCTCCAGTGGAGCTATAAAAAAGACAGCCTGTTCTAAAATCATCTTGAGGGAAAGAAAATTTGTCAGGTGTATCAGTTTGCATTTTGTCCAATTGAATATAATAGAACACCCAAATATAAAGACTTAAGCAAATGAAGATTTATTTATTTTTCACATAACAAGAAGCTAAGAGGTAGCATTTCTCAGCTTTAGTTCAGTGGTTTATTGATGTTAAGGCTCATGTCACTTTAATTTTCCTGGTTCTTTTCTCATGGTTGCAAGATAGCTGCTACAGCTCCAGTAGCCATGTAAGCATTCCAGAAAGGTACAAGAGAGAGGAAAGAAGGGCAAAAGAGGAAGGAGAAAGAGGCAAGGTTGACATAAACTTTTACTGGGAAATACAAATGCCTTCCTAGATCCTTCTCTTGTAGACTTCCACTCTTGTTTCATTGGCCAGAATTTTCTACCCACAATTAATGGGATACAAAATGTGACTGAGACATTTGTACAATGCTTTAATAATATGAAAGGAACCAAGACAGGGGAACAGAGAGTTTTCTGTAGCTTTCAGATGGTTTAAGAACATTGATCTGTGAGGATGGACTATGAAACTCAGAGATTAGCTCAATATTTATTTATAGAGTCTGCCTTTTACACGCACATGTCTGGGATAAAATAAGGAAGGTAGGGGGATAAGGATTTTGATAATTCCACCGAAATGAAAGCTGTACAGGATATGAACTAGGTCATAAAAACTCTCCTTGTGGTATTGCTGCAGCCATTCTCTGGAAAAAAATCAATTTATATGAGCAATTTCTTTATAGTCTCTCTGTTTTTTATTGTAAACAGGGTGAGATGATGTTCTGGGTTGTTGCATTCTGGAATCAAAGTGGCTTTCAGAAGATCCTCTCTGTACATTTGAGAGTTGTATTTTAGTAATTGAGACCAGAGCTTGACTCCTTGTGTCCATGATGCCACTAAATTAAATTAAGTATTTCGTGGAAAGAACAACGAAATCCCAAATTCTGTTATTACTATTTACTTAATATGTATGAGCCTGCAAATCTTTTAAGTGTTAATGCAAAACAGACATTGCGTTTGTAGGCTTCAAATGCTGGTTTTATAAAATGTGTTTAATAACATCACTTTGATTGTTTAAGGGGATAGGTGAGGAAGGTTTGAATTAGCTCATTTTAAAATATTGGGAACCTAAGGGACAGGAGAATTAAGGAACTTGTCCCAAATTTCCCAAGTGAAGCTGAGATTCAAAGTGTATCTTGTCTGCTCTGGCATCTGTGGGACTTCCTCTCCATTAGGAGGAGGCCGTGAACTACTGCCAAACTCCATGAAGTAAGGAGAATTAGGTGTTGCTAGGTACATGAATGAGGCTCAGATTGAAAAGATTGTTCTCTAGGCCAGAGGTCACAGTGGTTTGGTGCTGGTTCTCAGTCCTTCTGATTTAGTATACATGTATGATAAAGTGATTTAGATGAGAGTTCATGAGATCGGTTTTGATGGCAACTGATGACTTTTGCTGTGAGTCTGGGTGCTGTCTGCCTGTTACTGCTTCCCAACACAAAGGGGACACCAGCCTCAGATATCTGTCCTTCTGGATGGGCTAGTACCCCCATAGACTCTTGGCAAGCCCTTATACAGCAGCTGCCACTGCATGCCCAGCCACTTGGCATGCACCAGCCTGTCAGCCCAGTATCATCCAGGGAGGACACAGCCCCATTACCCCTCAGCTCTCCCCGCCCACCCCAGAGAAGAGACTGGACATTTTCAAAGGAGCTTTTGTTAAGGGGTGATAAAAAAAAAAGGAGAAAAGCTATAAAAAGTGAGGTGCATTGAGCTGAATGAAGTATTTCTGGCCACAGATGAGCTGAGCCAGTACATCTCATTTTTCTTCATTTTCATCCTGTCTAAGGGACCGTGTTCTGAAGCCTGTCGTTGGAAGTTTCCCCTTTTCTTCTCCCTTGTGGTGCCCATCCCCTCCAGCACAGAGGAGATGCATATGTGGTGGACAAGTATGTGCCAGGGCAAGGAGTGAGCATTCACTTGCATTCAAAGGCTTTTCTTTTTGAATGGCAAAGGTTGGTTTTCCCAGGTTTTTTTTTTTTTAAACCATGACTTGTGGATGGATATTAATAGTACTAGTAAAAATAAAAATAAAATAAACAGAAAGGTTTTACTTGCATTCCTGTTTTCATGTCCAACTCTCTAGTGTCAGGTTTGATACTCTTCAAGACAAACCATTATATGTTCTATATACACATACACATGCATATCATTTCCACATCCATGTGTTTATGCATCTGATACATATACACACATAGCTCTGTGTTTGGGCCATGGTTCTTGAGAGTGCTGGAGTAATGGATTGAGCTTATCTTTATTCATTTGTTTTCAAGCTCCCCTTCCTGCTTTAATTTAGCTGTACCTATCATGAGCCATTAAAATGGACATATTCTTGGGCTGGGCATGGTGGCTCATGCTTGTAATCCCAGCACTTTGGGAGGCTGAGGCAGGCGGATCACTTGAGATCAGGAGTTCAAGAGCAGCTTGGCCAATATGATGAAACCCCGTCTCTACTAAAAACACAAAAATTAGTTGGGTGTGGTGGAGCATACCTGTAATCTCAGCTACTCAGGAGGCAGGAGAATTGCTTCAACCCAGGAGGTGGAGGTTGCAGTGAGCCAAGATTGTGCCACTGCACTCCAGACTGGGTGACAGAGCTAGACTCCATCTCAAAAAAACAAACAAAAATAAACAAACCATAGCAGCCTTTATTATCATTATTACTATTTTATATATATATTACACAAATTTCCTATCTATCTATCTATCTATCTATCTATCTAATTTTTTTTGAGCCAGAATCTCGCTCTGTCGCCCAGGCTAGAGTGCAGTGGTGTGAACCTAGCTCACTGCAGCCTTGACCTCCCAGACTCAAGCAATCCTGCTGCTTCAGCCTCCCCTGTAGTTGGGACCACAGGAGTGCACCACCATGCTCAGCTAAATTTTTAAGTTTTATATAGAGACAGGATCG
>NW_016806761.1:981781-987497 GCF_001698545.2 Rhinopithecus bieti
AATTCCTTCTTCTTGGAAAATTATACCAAGGAAATCACCTAAAAGAAAGAGAAATTTATAAAATACATTGATGTCTTTTTTTAAACATACGGGATGTAGTAACTTAGAGTTTACAAGGATTTTTCACACATATTTTCTCATTTCATCTTGAAAACAATCCTCCAGGGTAGCCGGCTTTATTGTTCTTCCTTCATAGTTCGTAAATAGGAAATGGGCTTAGAAAGATAGTATGATTCTTTAAGGTTTCAGACCTAAGTGAGTGGTAGTGTTCGGAAAGTTTTGCTTAGTTTGGAAGCAGAGAAATCCAACCAGGAGATTGGGCCCTACTCAAAAAGATCCACAGCAAAGCACATGTTGCTCCAAGTTTAGTGTCTTTCTACTACACAATCACCATTCCCAGTGGAGGAACTTGTTATTAACCTGTGTTGTGTCAACCTGAAGAACATCACAGAGTCTCTATATGCTACAATAACAGAGACTATGAAACAGAATGGAAAAGTGTTTATAGTATAATTTAAGTTATAACATAAGATAAAGAGGTTGTATCTATATATAAATGTGTAATGTATGTATATTTAAGATAAAAATTATAAGACAACATGGAAAATAAAAGCAGTTGTATTAAGGGGATTGGAACTACATTTTCATATTTTTTCTGTAATATAGATAGAATTAACAATAAATTAAAAATTCAAATAGTAATAAAAACAAACACCTGAATGGAAGCACTGGGCTAAGTTCATGCCTAATTCCATTTAATCACAACCTCATGAGGTAGATATTATTATAATTTCCACTTTGCAGATTTCCACATCCCCATGCCTTAGGATGGTTAAATAACTTCTCCAGGGTTATAAAGCTACAAGTCAAGACAGGGAGGACCTGGGTTTTTTCTCTGCTTCTTTCTATCCTAGATAGCAACAATTCTTCAATGTGTGTGCTGCAAAGGGGACCATAGATCATTAAATTGTCCAACCCATCTTTCATGTTGTGTTTACACGAACTCCCTTTGTTTTTGCTTTTGATCATGGAAGAACTTCAGTTGATTGACAGACATTAGCATTCACAGAGTATGGGATTACTTAGAATTTTTTGTGGACCATCCACCAATACTTGATAAAATGCATTGAAGAAGTAGGACTTTACAATCTTCTTTGAAAAACAAAGATCTGGAATAGCAGAGGCTGCTCTGAGGGATGATTCTGAGTGTGTTGCTAAAACCTGGTCCTCTACATGTCTAACAGCAGCACTGACCGGAATTTTAGCTCACATGGTAGGGGCATTTGACAATCTATGAGTTGCAGAAAGTGAAACTGTACCTCATATAGTAAGGAACAGTGCTAGCCCCAGGCCTTTTCTTACATCTTCAGGAAGAAAGCCAATGTTTTATTGCTCCTTGGTCTGAATTGGTAGAATAAGTGCTTCAGTTCTCTATGTCAGTTTGCCCAAGATTTAAGTCTTTTTGTTATGAAAAGTTGTCCTTGCCCTGCAGAAAGAAGCAGTGTGAGCTTCTTGGTTATAATGGGGCTGGGGTTTTTCCAGTGGTGTAAAATTCTTCCCAAGACCCGAGTGATGAACTCACTGTAGAAGTCTTCTTCTTTGCTGCAGGTTACAGCATAGCTTATCCATAGGAACAGGTTTCTCTTTGAAACAGAGATTTACACAAGGTCTTGGAGAATGGGACACAAAGTTGTCTTTCACATGCCTCCGTGAAAGAGCTGGCTCCCAAATACTTCTCCTTCACAGGATGGGGTTTTAATCTGCAGGCTCAGGTCCCTCCATCCTTACCTTTCCCGTTTTCTCTTTCAAAGCATGGGTACCTTCCAGTGCTTTCTTGTGGGTCTTTTTGATTAATGTCCTGTTTTCCTTTGTTGGGTTTCCCTGCTTTCCAAACTAAGCAAAATAGAATCACCCCACTCTGCCTTCCCCGACTCCCTTCTTTTGTCTACTGCACTGTTTTTTAAATCTTTTTTTTTTTTTTCTCCAAGACAAGAGTCTCACTCTGTCACCCAGGCTGGAGTGCAGTGGAGCGATCTTGGCTCACTGCAACCTCTGCCTCCTGGGTTCAAGTGATTCTCGTGCCTCAGCCTCCAGAGTAGCTGGGATTACAGGCACACTCCACCATACCTGGCTAATTTTTGTGTTTTTTAGTAGAGATGGGCTTTTGTCATGTCGACCAGCCTGGTCTGGAACTCTTGACCTCAAGTGGTCTGCCCACCTCCGCCTCCCAAAGTGCTGGGATTACAGGCATGGGCCACTGTGCCTGGCCTGTTATTTTAAATCTTGAAATGTGTTCTTATTCTGGGGCTTTTATTCTTTGGTGTGAAAATGGGCCTAGTAGTATTTCTCCTCAGTACTATGCATGACATTCCTCCTCTTCAAAGCACTTCAGAAAGATTAACTAATTAATCCTCTCAATTCCCCTTGTCCTGTGGGGACAATTCATACTTGGCCAACAATAGGAAGTAGAATGAAAATGATTCTTACTCTTTTCATAAATGGCTTAAAGCTTCAAAGTGCATTCCCATCCCAGTTAGAATACAAAATAAGCGAGAGAGGGAAAAGGAGAGATTTTGAGAGGAAATCCTTCTGCCTCCTTCACAAACTTCTTCATCAAGGAATTCAGTGCAGGTTCTTCAGGGGATAAATTATGTGGAGCCAGCTTTGTCGAGGACGTGAGTATGAGCTTAATCCTGAGACTAGTTTTCTTTCTTTTTTTTAACCTTTAAGTTCAGGGGTCGGTCCATGTGCAGGTTTGTTACATAGGTAAACTTGTGTCATGGGGGTTTGTTATACAGATTACTTCATCACCCAGGTATTGAGCCTAGTACCCATTAGTTTTTCTAAGCCTACTTTTCCTTCTGATTTAAAATCATGGAATGTTAGAGGAATCAGATCTTAGAGATGCAGTAAGTCAACCCCTTGACTTTACAGATACAAAAACTAAGGTTGACAAAGGTAGATTATATCAAGGTCGCACAGGGCTAGAGCGGATTTTTCCTTGGCCTGCCCTTGCTCTGTCTGTTAGATGAGATGTCTGCTCATCTTGAAGGTCTTATGAGAATGGATTAGTTATATTGTTGGCCAGTGCTAGGCTTAGGTGTCTGCATGGGGTTCCTGAGTGAAGGGGAGGTGACTTGCTGTAGCCATTCCTGCTGGTGTGACAAAAAAAGATGGAAGAACCATTGCTGTGCAAAAATGCTCTCTTAGTACATTTGGGGAAAATGGGATATAGAATAATCATTCATCTTCAGAGAGAGTCAATGATTATTTGATTTAAACAAATACTCCATTATGGTGTTCACTGTAGCAAATTCTGTAATTATAAGTTTTATGGCAACTCCCATTACTAAACCATTTTCATCCCTCTCCTAGCTGTCTGAAAAACTGTAAATTGGGTGGGAATTTTTGTGGCTAGACCCTGTCTGGTAGAGAATGGATGTCTTCTGTGAGCACAGGGAAGGAAAGAAAATCTCATTAGCTGCCTCTGAGTTACTGTGGAATGGGAAGAAATGTAAGCACATTCCTTTCCCAGTTTGCAAAAGAATTGAATGTTTTTCTTCTCTGTATTGGAAAATTGTTAAAAGGAGGCAGAAAGACCCAATTTTCAAAGTTGTATAGAACCACTAAGAATAGCCGAGAAAAAGGATGCTTTACTGAGTTACTTCTAAGCATACTGTGACACGGCTGCTCAGGATTTCAGCATCTACCTTGCTAATGTTTAAGTTTTGTATTTTCCTCTGCTCTGTCTTAATTATTGTGTCCTTGGAATCTTGAGTTCTTGGAATTAGATAAAGCAATTGCATTCCTAGCTTGGGGAAGAGAGGCTTTGCAGGCAACCTAGGTTGTAGTCATTTCTATGGTGGTAGGACCTAGCCTTAGGATTAAGTGGATCAAGCTGGTTTTGTACGTGGTTGATGTAATGCCACGTGCCAATGTGCCTGACAAACATATTTTGAGAACACATAGTTCTGGAATAGGATTCAAGGCACTCAAAAAAATCTGTACTCATCCTGTCTTGAAATGTAACTTTTATTTTATTTATTTATTTATTCTTTTGAGATGGAGTGTTGCTATGTCACCCAGGCTGGAGTGCAGTGGCTCAATCTCAGCTCACTGCAAGCTCTGCCTCCCAGGTTCATGCCATTCTCCTGCCTCAGCCTCCCAAGTAGCTGGGACTACAGGCGCCTGCCACCACGCTCGGCTAATTTTTTGTATTTTTAGTAGAGACAGAGTTTCACTGTGTTAGCCAGGATGGTCTCGATCTCCTGACCTCGTGATCTGCCCACCTCGGCCTCCCAAAGTGCTGGGATTACAGGTGTGAGCCACCGCGCCCAGCTGAAATGTAACTTTTATGACTCAATCATGAGCTGACTTTTCACCTTTACATCATTCCCTCGATTGTCTTCTCTGTGTGTTGTGTTTTTGACTCTGAGTTCCCTCACCCCATCATTCCTTGTATCCTAATTCTAGTCACCTTTCAAGGATTACCTCAGTTTCTTAGCTTCATCTACTCCCAACCTCCCTAAACTCCATCATCTTAGACTATAACTAAGTCTTCATTTTCCAAATTCAGAGAGCATTTACTTGCTGTACTACTGGATTAAGATATTTGCTTAAATTGTTTTATATGGTTTGCAAATCATTTTGTATGCACTGCTTGTCTCCCTATCTGGAGTGTCAGTGCCTTGGGGACAGGGACTGTCTTCTTTAATGAATCTGATTTTAGTATCTAGAGGAATTCTAGGACATAGTGTTTGCTCACTCGACAATTTCGAGTTGTAATATAGTATGTATGAAAATGTCTTATTTCCCTTATAAGCTCTATAAGCTCCTTTAGTATTTTATCTTTGGTGTGTTACACTCATTTGATGCTTAGTAAATATTTGTTAAGTGAATTATTTGTGATTACCTGAGCTTTTCAGGGAGGCTATTTGTCTTCAGCTTCTACCCAAATCTCCAGATGCTTCTCGTCTCTTTTATAGACATTGATGACTCTACTTATGATGGAAGATTTTCACAGCTACCACTAATTATTTGTAGTGATTACAGGTATAGAGGATTGGATGCTGTTGTCTTTCCTCTAATGTCCAAGTCTTTGTAAAAATTATATCTATGCCAAGTGCCCATCTGTGCACTTTTTTCTTAATCTTTCCTATGTGCACGGACAAGAAAGAAAACTATAGTATTCTTGCCATGTTCTGCATGCTACTTCCTTGTGATATGATTTCCAGAGTCCTTAAACTTTGTTTGAAAATATGTGGGGATAAAAGTATCGAATGAAAGTGTTACCTATATAATCTGAAATAAAAATTACCACAACCATCTCCTTGCCACCACCTCTTCTTCCCTAATGCTGCAGAGCCACAGCCGTCCAGCTATTTCCCTAATGCTGCAAAGCCACAGTCGTCCAGCTGTCTAGTGTTTTCAGGTGGTCCTCTTGCATTCTTCCTCTTTACCCTGTGGCATCACGGAGGTGCTGCCTAAGGGCCTGAAATCCTGGCTGCTCTGTTGGCCTGGTTAATCTTTCTCAAAATTTATTATCTTACTTTTCACAAGTATTATTTCCTAAAGTAATAATAAACGTATTTTTTAGTTGAATTCTCCTATTGCCCTTTAACTATTCCTTCACTCATGTAATTATTAATATATAATTTACATAATTTCTCGTATATACACACACACACACACACACATATATATATATATATATATA
>NW_016806761.1:987742-1021087 GCF_001698545.2 Rhinopithecus bieti
TATATATATATATATAATTTTTTTTCGAGACAGAGTCTCACTCTGTTGCCCAGGCTGGGATACAGCGGCATGATCTCATCTCACTGCAACCTCAGCCTCCCAGGTTCAAACGATTCTCCTACCTCAGCCACCAGAGTAGCTGGGACTACAGGTGTGCGCCACCATGCAGGGCTAATTTTTGTATTTTTAGTAGACCTGGGGTTTCACCATGCTGGCCAAGCTGGTCTCAAGCTGCTGATCTCAAGTCGGCCTCCCAAAGTGCAGGGATTACAGGTGTGAGCCACTGCGCCCGGCCCTAAATATTGTGAAGTATACAAATAGGAAAGGATTTTTTGTTTCTCTCTTTATTTAACAAACTCGTATTCAGGTTAGGGAGGTAGGCAGGGCAGAATAGGTTGAGGCAGGAGAGGGCTTCAAGAACAGGGAGGCCCATGCAGCAGAGCAGAGAGGCTGGGAGGACAGCAGGAACTTGGGAACCCAATGTACCTGCCTTGAACCCCAGCTCTAATGCTAGCGGCTGTGTACCCTTTCCATTTCAAAATTCTATTGTTTGACTCGTAGCATTCTTTATATATTGTGGCTACAAGTCCTTTGCCATATATGTAAGTTGTAAATAATTTCTCCAAGCCTGTGACTTTTCTTCTTTATCAATAGTATTTTGTGATTTTTAGTGGAAAACTAAAAAAAAAAAAAAAAAAAAAAAAAAAGGATGTATCTTGTTCCTGCTTTCTGGAGGTTGGCCATCTAGAAGGTGGCTGGAACAGCATTGGAGTAAAGGATCTGAGAAATAACACAGAGGCAGAGGCTGCACATCAGGAGTCTGGGCTCTTGGAGAAAAGAACCGTTTGTTATAATTGGAGTAATCCGAGCGAAGCTTTAAATGAAACCCCGATGGTTGAGTAGAGGAAGAAACAGGTGGAGTGGGAGTTAGGGAAGACTATTAGAGAAAGGCCAAGGAGAGAGCAGGAACAAAGACCGACGGTAAAAGTGCATGAATGGTTTAGGGAGAGGCAGCCTAGCAGGATGTCGTGTGTGTGTGTGTGTGTGTGTGTGTGTGTGTGTGAGAGAGCAAAATGAAACAAAATAAATCAAAACATGAAGACATTTCTTTTTTTCTAAAGTAAAAAAGCAATACTCAATCCGCTGTTTTATTTCTTGTAGCTGAAATTATTAACGTGGGAATATCACTAGCATTTTTCCCATAAATGGATCGAAAATGCTGACGTCAATGCCAAGGAAAAAAAGTGTCTTGAAAAGGCAGCCGTGGACGTGGAGTTACCAAATCATCCGCAGTGCTCCTCGATCGGGTGGAGGAGCCAGGCTGCAGAAATGCAGTTCATCGCAGGAGTTTTCCTGAACAGAGAGAAGTCTCCACAGAATAGCAAAAAGAGCAAAAACTCGAAGTCAAGGCTCTTGAGGTCTAAATTTTCTCTGTGATCCCAGGGAAATCGTTTCATCTTTCTAGGTCTTAACATCCTCACCTGAAAAATAAAGTGCTTGGCTAAGAAAGACTTGAGGTTTTATTTGGCTCATTCTGTGGTTCGCTAGGTCAGTGTTTTTAAAGTTTCCTCGCATATCTGCTGCATTCAGGAGCCTTAGTCCCAAAGAGTCAGTATTGGGAGGTAACGGCACTTTTCGGTAAGACTCTCATGTTCCGCGCTGGGCCCCCAAGGATTCTTCTGCAGGTAATCCATGCTGAGAAAATCTGCAAAGTCTTTCCGGCCTGGTCCAGTCCACACTTGTTTTGCCCTTTCCGACTCTAGACTATTGATTCCTGGAGGACAATAACCTATTTTTAACCTTCTTAACCTGAGACCTGCGTCTCAGGCAGTGTCAGACTTACTTATTTTAGGAAATCTTCATTGAGACCTCCTGGATGCCAGGGATTGCGGTCACAAAGACAAAAATTTCCCTTAAGGATTACTGTCCAATTGGAAGGACATATATGCAAATGAATAAATGCCTGGAAATTTGTTGACTGATTAAGTGGACATTTAATATATATATTTCAAACCCAGAGACCTAAATATTTACTGATTTTTCCCTACTATCCCATTAAATAACAGTTCTCCAAGATCTTTGAAGGAACATAAGTTCATGGAAGGGCAACGATCTTATCAGTCATTCTCATCCTTTTATGGGTACTTTTGTTCAGAGTTAACTGTGGCACAGATCATTACTTTACCCAGATTTTAATCCTAACAACAATATTTTTATGGAGAGGGAAACTGAGGCTCAGTGAGGCTAAGCCATCTGGCCAAGGTCACACAATAAGAGGCAGAGCTCAGAGTGGAACCCAGTGTGATGTATCAAAATCCAGTCTAATTAAGAAAATGTGGCACATATACACCATGGAATACTATGCAGCCATAAAAAAGGATGAGTTTGCATCCTTTGTAGGGACATGGATGCAGCTGGAAACCATCATTCTTAGCAAACTATCACAAGAACAGAAAACCAAACACCGCATGTTCTCACTCATAGGTGGGAACTGAACAATGAGATCACTTGGACTCGGGAAGGGGAACATCACATCCTGGGGCCTATCATGGGGAGGGGGGAGGGGGGAGGGATTGCACTGGGAGTTATACCTGATATAAATGACGAATTGATGGGTGCTGACGAGTTGATGGGTGCAGCACACCAACATGGCACAAGTATACATATGTAACAAACCTGCATGTTATGCACATGTACCCTAGAAAAAAAAAATCCAGTCTATACATCTTTCTTCCAAAGCAGTTTTCTTGTAGTAATTACATGTGCCTGTAACTCTTCAGCTAACCTCCAGAAAGTTAAGATGGCTGTGTCTTTTATAAGATGTAATTATTTGACAAACGAGTGACTAAAACTTGCAAAATCTGCAGGAAAGAACTTCTAGGCTCTTTGGAGTTTTTTTGCCCTGCACCAACATCCTCTCAAAGGCAAGGAACAGCAATTATGATAAAAGAGACCAGAAAGTGAAAGGAATAAACAATGTAGCAATTCCTCTGGGAAACCTACAGCTCATTTTTATTTTGATAATGACCTCTAATCTTCCCAGGGGAATTTTGAGCATGTATCTTATCTTAAAATATTTTTTTGAGCTTTGGCACTTTTATTGCCTTTACAAGAACAGCTATGATTAAGGGATGACTCTCTTAGTTGCAATGGATGAAACAATTAAATGTGTTTACCCGCTAACATTCCAAACCACTTCTTGATAGGAAACAAAGGTGTGAAACAGAGCTGGTGTTTACGTGAACATAATTTTTTTTCTAAATATAACTTTTTTTTTTTGCACACTGCTTGGAAGGTACTTTTGATTTTCTTGAGTTTAGATGAGGTTGACAATAATGATGTAAATCCAGATCGAAATAGAATTCCTGTTACCATTTTAAGTTTATAGTGTTTACCTACCTAATAATCGTTGGAAATTAGGTCTGGAATCACATTCAAGTGAAACTACATATTCAATCGGGCTGAATTTGACATTAATGATATGACTAAGAGGAGCTAGGAAACAAATTCTTTTTTTTTTTTTCCTCATTTCATGAGGCACCCTACACTGGCAGTAAGATTTTCCTTAAATCAGAGGAAAGAATTGACTTTACAGTTTCTTTTTCTTTTTTTTTTTTCTGAGACGGAGTCTCACTCTGTCTCCCAGCTGGAGTGCAGTGGCGCGATCTCCGCTCACTGCAACCTCCACCTCCCGGGTTCAAGCGGTTCTCCTACCTCAGCCTCCTAAGTGGCTGGATTACATGTGTGTGCCACCACAGCCAGATAATTTTTGTATTTTTAGTAGAGACAGGGTTTTGCCATGTTGGCCATGCTGGTCTCAAACTCCTGACCTCAGGTGATCCGCCAGCCTTGGCCTCCCAAAGTGTTGGCATTACAGGCATGAGCCACTGCTTCCGGCCAGTTCCTTGTAAAACTTAATCTAGAACACTCTTGATTTTGGAATTACAATGCTTAATATTTTCCTCAATTCTGACTGCTCAGATTTAGCCAAGGGCAATTAGAAGAGGAAAGATTTCATCTTGACCCCTGGGGCCAGAGCTACTATAGCAAGGCCAACTTTAACCCATATGGAAGATATGGCTGCTGAGAGCTTCCTATAGAGCCCCTGACACAGGATAAAGGGAAAATATGTCTGTTTTAAATCATACTAACATTGTGATAAAGTAATATTATGTCCTTTGAAGGACCTAAAATAGTGCTAAATTGTATCATGACTAAGAAACATTTGTTTAGCCTTTACTCTGTGCCAGGCACTAAACTAGGTATGAAGGATATAAAACTAAATAAGGTGTAATGTTTGTCTTCAAAGAGTTTCTTTATCCTGCAAGAAATTAGAGATGGCTAAATTTTAAAATTTTATTAATGTGTTTTAAATTTTTTTTTAATTCATAAAATTCAGATCCCGCACAAGACAGCTGGACTTCTCTAAGGAACAGAATTATAAGGAAAATATATTGATTGTATCCTTTTGTTAGTGAAAATAATACATTCAGATTTGAAATGGTCAATTGTTCACAATGATTTTTGGCTGTTATAAATAAAGCTGTTATGAACATATGTGTAAGTCTTTGCATGGACATATATTTTCATTTCTCTTTGGTAAATACCTTGGAATAGGAATTGTTAGATCATGTAATATGTATATATTTAAATTTGTGAGAAACTGCCAAACTTTCTGAAATGGTTGTCCTGTTTTACACTCCTGCTTGTAATGCATGAGAATTCTAGTTGCTTCCTGTGGACACCAACACTTATTAGTCCTTTCACTTTTAGTGATTCCGGTAGATGTGCAGAGATATTTCATTGTGGTTTTAATTTGCATTTCCAGGTAACTATTGATAATGAGCATCTTCTTATGTGCTCATTCGTCGTTCTATTAGCTTATTTTGTAAAGTGTCTTTTGCTCATTTTGAAATTGTATTGTTTGACTTATTGAGTTGTAGTGTTCTTTATATGTTCTGGATACAAGTCCTTTGCCATGTATATAAATTGTAAATATTTTCTCCCAGCCTGTGCCTTACCTTTTCATTTTTTTCAGTAGCATTTTTCAGTAAACAAGAGTGTTTAAAGTCCAAATTGTCTTTTTTTCTTTTATGATTTATGCTTTTGTGTTCTATATTAAAATCTTGGCTTCCCTCAAGGTCATCACAAAGATTTCTCCTATTTTTTAACAGAAGTTTCATTTTCTATGTTTAGGCCTATGATATATTTTTAATCAACTTTTGCATATAGTACGAGGTAAGGGTCAAGGTTTATTTTATCCATATGAGTATCTAATTGCTTCAGCTCCAGTTATTGAAAACACTATCCTTTCTCTTCATTGAATTTCCCTGGCACCTTGGTTGAAAATCAAGTTACCATGTATTTGTCGTTCTATTTATGGACACTTTTCTGCTCTATTGATTTGTAAATGTGACCTAATGCCAATACCACACTATCTTACGTACTATGTTTATAATAAGTTGTCATATCAGATAATGTACCTGGTCTCCCAACCTTTTTTTCCTTAAAAATTATTTTGGTATTCATGGTTCTTTGCATTTTCGTTTTAGAATATTTGTCAATTTCTATAAAATGTTGCTAGAATTTTGGTTGAGATATGATTAAATCTGTAGACTAATTTGAGGAGAATTGACATCTTAACATATGGAGTCTTCCAATCCCCACGTATGGCATGAATCTCCATTTATTTAAGTCTTTTTAGTTTCTTCCAGCAATGTTTTATTGGTTTCAGTTACAGGTTTTGTATATATTTTGCTAAATTTATTCTTAGTTTTTAAATGTTTTTGCATGATACTATATATGCTATGTTTTAAAATTTCAATTTTTAATTGCTTATTGCTAGTATATTGAATACATTAACTTTTGTATATTGGCCTTGTATCCTGAGACTTTGCTAAATTCACTTTTTAGCTCTTTTTGTAGATTTTTTTGTAGACTTTGTAGGAATTTCTGTGTATATGATCACGATGCTTGCAAATACTTTAAATTCATCCCTTCTAATCTGTATATGTTGTTTTCTTTTACTTTCCTTATTGCACTGCCTAAGGTCTCCAGTATAATGTGGGATGGAAGTGGTGAGGGTGGACATCCTTGCCTTGTTTGCTATCTTAGCAAACAAAAAGTGTTGAGCTTTTTATCAAAAAATATAATGTTGGCTGTATATATTTTTTTTCTTTTTTTTAGTAGTTGCCATTTGTCAAGTTGCTAATTTGCTGAGGGGGGTGTATATGTGTGTATGTGTGTTTTCCTGTAAATGGGTGTTGAATTTCACCACATTTTTTCCACATCTATTGAGAAGACATATTACTTTCACCTTTCAGTCTTTTGATATGGTGAATTTCACTGACTGATTTTTGAATTCAAATCACTATTGTTTTCTTTCATAAACTCTATTTGGCCATTGTAATAGCTAATTTTAGTGTCAACTTGATAGGCCCAAGGGATATCCAGATAGCTCTGGAAAAACATTTTTTCTGGATGTGTCTGTGAGGGTATTTCAGAAGAGATTAGCATTTGAATCAGTGGACCAAGCAAAGAAGATCTTCCTTCACCAGTGTGGGCTGGCATCATCTAATCCATTGAGGGCCCAAGTAGAACAAAAAGACAGATGAAGCACAAATTATCTCTCTCTCTCTCTCTCTCTCTCATTTTTTTTTTTTTTTTTTTTTTTTTTTTTTTTTTTTTTTTGAGCTGGAACATCCATCTTCTCCTGCCTTTAGATATCTGAGTTCCTGGTTCTTGGGCCTTTAGACTCCAGGACTTACACAAGTGGCTGCTCCCCACCCTGCCAACCTACAACCCCTCTGGCCTTGGGTTCTCAGGCCTTTGGCCTTGGACTGGAAATTACACTATTGATTCCCCTGGTTCTCAGTCTTTCAGACCCAGACTGAGTTATACCATTGGCTTTCATGGTTCTCCAGCTTGCAGATGGTGCATCATGGAACTTTTTGGCCACTGTAGTCACATAAGACAGTTCCCATAATAAAGCTGCTCTTATATATCTATATATAGTCTATTGGCTGATTTCTCTAGAGAAGACTAGTACAGCTATGGTATGTTATACTTTAGGTATATATTTAATTTGTTGTATTTTGTTAAATATTTTTGTTTCTATGTTTATGAGTCATATTGGTCTACAGTTTCATATTCCTTGTAATGTCTTTCTTTGTCTGGCTTTAGTATGAAGTCAATACTGGTTTACTGCTTGTTTTTGTTTATATCCTCAACTCAATCTATCTGCTTGGACACCTGCTCTATGCTTTCTCTTCTTGACCTTTGCTCATTTTAACTCTGAATTTTGTCTTCCCATTTGGTCCTGTGCCTTGTACTTACTTGCTACTAGTGGACTTCTGGTTGAACTTCTCAAGACATTTGGAATCATCACACCTTTATGAAGAGGGCCCAGGACCTGATTTATCATGTTTTTCTCCATCCTACATACCAATTGGTCATAGCCTTCCAAGACCCAGAGGACAAATGTACTGGCAGATATTCCAAGAAAAAGAAATCAGATGAAAACTAATGTCCTTAGCAGGACAGATCCATTAGTAAATTGTCAACCTCCACTTTCAACTCTAGGAACTTGAAATTCAAGTCTTTCTCCAATTAGATCTTAAATCTTTATATTCTCTAGGTTCTTTCTCTTCTAATTTGAGATGCTTCTTAAGCAATCTCATCTAGTGTCATAGCTTCAACTGCCAACTATATCCTAACTCTGCCAGAGCTACTCTCTCAGCCCAGGTTCCTCTGCTGAGTTCCACACCATGTATTTCTATTGCCTACTGTATATCCTCTTCCTGAATTTCGATAGGGCTCCCATCTCAATGTGTATAATTTTCTTTATATTTATTTTCAGACTTACTCTTAGAGTTGTGTCCCATGGCCCAAACTTCATCTTTGAATTCTCCCTGACTTCATCTGCTCCCTGATCCCACTTACTGTTTTCATCTATTTAAAATTTCTTAATTTCATTTCCTTTCTTTTTAAATTTTCACTTATTGTTCAATGTTCCAAACTTACAGAATATCATATATAATGCATAATGTATATGTACAGTTTAAAAAATAATCCAACACTCATGTTAAGAAATATATTACACTAATTTATTTAAATGTATTTTTATTTTCAATTTTTGTGGGTACATAGTAGGTGTACACATTTATGGGGTACATGAGATGTTTTGATACAGGCATGCACTATGGAATAATCACATCATGGAGAATGAGGTATCTGCTCCCTCAAGTATTTATCCTTTGTGTTACAAACAACCCAATTACACTCTTTTAATTATTACACTAATTAGAAATTCACCTCTACTAGTGTCTCTTCCCTTTTGCCCCAACTGGTGGTAACCACTGTCTTGATTTCTGTTTTAATCATTCTCTTGCTTTTATTTATAATTTTACAACTTGGTTTGGTATTATTAAAAGGTACATTATTAAGTTTTGAGACAATTGGTAGCAAGAACAAATACAATTGTGCAAACAGAATGCAGTAGATGAGTGCTTTCAGTAGAAGACAGACTGAAGAGTCTTAGATTCTCTGAGACTAAGAGTTGCCAGGTATTCTTTCTAGGACAGTCAATGAGCAAAGTCACAAGAGATTCTTGGAAACACAGGCTTACCTAGTTGAAGTATTTGGCAGGGCTGGCTCCCACATGGGCCAAGTAATATATGTCCAGCAGGATAACAGGCATGGGAAGTGGGCTGCTGTGTACTTTCTTCTTCAAAGATTACCATGGCCTGTTTTAAGCTCTCAGGTTTAGGTCAAAGCTCAACTTTTCTGTAGAATAAAACGAGTGTCCTAAGCTCATCCACGCAATAGGTATGGTGGGGAGAATGAGGGCTTCATCAGCACTTCATCAAGATAAAACAGGTACAGATTAGAATCTGGACCAGAGTCTCCCAGACATTCTGTTCTTAGGTCAACACAATGATACAGTGACAGTGGGCATGCTAGTGTTGTCAATCTCTTGAATTACTCTGCTCTAATCTGCTCTTGTTGCCCTCTCTGTTTGATTCACAGCAGTCATTCTGGGATGTTTCTTCCCTGTCTTCCTGGGAATTCTCTTCATTTCTTTCTTTGCTGCATTTGCTATTCTTTTGATTTACTCTGTGGTTCTCTATCGCCACTATCTAAGCATATCTTGAGAAAGAGCACATGAGAGGTTAAATTTCTAAGACATTTCATATATTTAAATATTTTTATTTTTCCTTCATATTTGATAATTTAGCTGGGTAGAGAATTCTAAGTTGGAAATGATTTTCCTTTATAATTTTGAAGGCATTGCTTCTGATGTTGCTGTTGAAAAGCCTGGAACCATGTTCATCTCTTAGACTTTGCATGGAACTTGATTTTTTCCCCCCAAAATGTGTAGAATCTTTTTTTTTTCGTTCTTGATGCTTTGATGTCAGTTTAGTTTCATCCATTGTGTTGGAAATTCAGCGGGCCTTTTTGATGAGGTAATCCATGAGTTTCAGTCCTGGGAAATTTTCTTGAATTATTTTCTTGATGATTTTCTCCTTTCCATTTCTCTGTTCTATCTTTATACAACCTCTATTATTCAAATTTTGGGACTTCTGGATGTGTCCTTAATTTTCTCTTTTCTCTTCTGTTTTCTATCATTTTGACTTTTCACTGTAATTTCTGGATAATTGTGGCAACTTTATCCTTTAGTTTTTCTACTTAGTTTTTATTTTGCCATCAAAATTTAACTTCATTGAAAACTTTTAAATTGAGGTTAAATTATACACATATAATTTACTATATTTACCATTTTAAAGTATATAGTTCAGTAATAATAAATGCATTCATATTTTTTTCCCTCCCTGCTCTCCTTCCTGGCCTCTGACAATTACAAAATTTGAGTTCTAAGAGCTTTTTGTTTTCTGAATTTTAAAAAATTGTACTATTTTATTGTTTCATGCATCCAATGTCTTCACTTACCTCTGGGAAGATAATAATGATGGTTTCTTTCTCCTTGTATATTGCCTCTGTTTCCTCTGGGTTCCTTTCTTTTGTGTGTTTTGGCCTCTATTTTGCACATAGGAGAGCCAAGCCAAGTATCCTTCATTTGTTTTCCTAAATTCACTCTCACCCTTCTCTCTACTTTGAGCCTTGGGTGGCTGGTCTCTATGGACAGAATCAATGGGTTTCTGTGCCCTCTGGGTTTCATGTGGGCTTAGCCTATGGCAAGCACCAGGAGCTTGTAGGGAGTGAAGAGAATGATGTTGGAGTATTTATGGCCCTAGCTCTCTTTCTGTGGGCTTACTATATGCCAGTTGTGTGCCTTAATCAAAGGTGTCTGCCAGGCAGTCCTTTTCACACAGCCCTGTCTGTCTCTGTGTTCTAGTAACTTTTCCTCCCTCCCTCGTCCTTTCTGGCCTAGCGGTTGCAATCAAGACTTAGTGTAATTATCTGCAGGAGAGGCCACTATCCTGTGTGGTTCATTTCTAGTTTCTAGTACTATAACAATATCGTAACTTATTTTTTAGCCTCACGCTTTCCCTTTGAATCCATTCTTCATTCAACCACTAAGAAGATGATTTAAAACAATTCTTCAGTGGTTTCTCTTGTCTGTGGGATAAAATTCAAGCCCATAGATTGAGCTGAACCTGAGATATTGTTTCTCTCAGCACCCTTTTCATGTATTTCTTTCCACTGGCACTGTATCCTGGATTACTAACAGTCAGAGTTTTAATGATTGCACCACTAAGCAATGGCACAGGTATCAGTACTCAGCCTTTAAACATGGATGGAGTTCTCATTGTCAGCCACTTGTTGGTGATCCAGCTCCAAAATCTCATTTTAAAGTTTGCTTCCTAGGATCATTGCTAATAACAATACTGTCAGATTAAATTCCCCAGGAAGCATACTCTGAGATGGGGAGTATTCTTGAGCATAAAATCAATAAGGAAGGAAGCAGAACTGGGCAGTGTATTGAATGAATTGCAATGCAGTAGTTGTACTAGAGGCCTCTGCTGATCCCATAGGGAGCTGATGGACTGAGTTGACCCTTCACTGTTATCTAGCATTAAAGCAACGGGCAAAAACTTTTCTAGTCACCCACCAGTCGCTGGTTGTGAGACTGCCCCTGAGAAGAGGCCTTAATCTTGGGTTTGGCTCCGTTTGGATGAAGCAATTAATGCTCACAGAGGGACTCAACTGTATTCAACAGGAGCCAACACTCCCAGCACCTTGGTCCCAAATGGGGAGTATGACGATGACCGGCTTCCATGCCAACAAATAATGCCCTGTATGTCTGGCTCCTGCTTCCCTCATCAGCTTGTCTCATGCCAGTCCCTATCACACATACACAGTCCAACTATTCTAGTTGGATATATGAACTGTAGTTCTATATCCTAGTTTGGTATATGAACTGTAGATTTTCTGTGCTCATGCTGTTCCGTCTACCTAAAATACCTTCCTGTGATGACTTTTTGTGTTCCTAGTTGTACTTTAATCCTGCATGTCTGAGGTCAGAGTTACTTCTCTGATTTCTACCCCTCTGCCACAGTTTGAGTTTGGAGTCCCTTAAATTTGCTTTCAAACTCCATTCATACATCACGAATCTTACCACGTGATACTGAGACTCCCTGCAGACGTATCTATCTCCTTACTAAACTCTTGTCCCCTCCCCCTGAGGCCAGTTGGCATCTTATTTGTCTTTGAATGCATAGCACCTGACACATGCTCGCAACATGGTAGATATCTCACAAGTGTTTGGTGAAGAAATTAACCGTTAGTGTCATTGCTTAAGTACATATTGTTTAATTTTTGAAATACTCATTTTCACTGGTTTTATAGTATAGACATATATTGGAAGATTTTATGTAAATAGCTCACATATCACAGTCTCTTGTCTCTCAGGGTTCATTATTTACTAGGAGAAACACATTTTTAACAGGTAATTATTTGTTATTCACAACGGAAGTTTAAACAAGATATGGACATATGAATTGACTAATGGCCCTCTCTGGCAGTAGACATTTGTCTCCCTTGTTCTTTTTAGACTGTAGGTGTAACTACTAGCTTTCTTTTTTTTAAAATAGGGTCACAATTTTAATCCGAAATTTGCAGATTTGGGCTATTTCTGTATGACCCAATAACTATTTTGTCAAAGGGCTTCATTTGCTGTTTTCGGGAATTTGTCAACTCATTTGTCTGAATTTTCACAATTGGTATTATGTCACTATCTACCTGATATGGCTATTTCCCACTGTATCTAGCTTTCTATAAGGCAGTACTTTCCAAAATTTAATGTGCATTCTAACTGCCTGGAGATCTTTGCAAAATTCAGATTCTGCTTCAGAAGTCCGAGAGTAGAATCCCAGATTCTGCATTTTGAACAATCTTTTAGGTGTCACCAATGTTGTTAGTCAAGGAACACATTTAGTGTAGCAAGGCTCTTAGAAACATTTTTTTTTTTTTAAACTACACTTGAAGTCATCTACATTTAGTTTTCGCTGGGATCACTTTCTTAATAAATCTTCATCTGGTAATCAGCTTCTAAGCACTGAAACGAAGACACCAGACATCCCCCACTCCTTCCTTCCCTTGCCAACCAAATACTAATTCCTTAAGGTAACTGCTCACATTAACCTTTATTACCTCTCATATCATAAACAACCCTGATTTCCAAATTCTTCAAATAGAACTTTGGTTGAATTCATATCTTTAATCAATGAATAACATACTTATTTTTTAATGTTCAGCATTTTATAAATGAATTTAGTAATGAAGAAATAAGCGTGTAGTCTTCTTTCCTTCTGTCTTGTATACTCAGCATAAACTTGTTCCAACTATTTGAACAGTTTTTCATTCGTACGGTTATTGTCTATTCAGATACTGAACTTCTTTTGTGGGGATTTTGCCTCTGGTTCTTAAGTCTTGGAGATGCTTAACCAAAGATCAGTCTGACAGTGACACAGCTCTTAGGGAAAGAAATCATGGTTATTGCTTGTGGGGTGAATGTGTTCCCATGTGGAGTCAGTGTTAGTAATGGGCATCTGGCCTTGCTTGGAGGAGGAGGAGGATGCAATGCAATTGCGTTAAGCTCTTACTGAGATTGCAGCATCTCCTTGGGATCAAAAATGATCAAATGTGAGACACTCCAGGTCAAAACTGGACAATGCTACCAGTGAATTTATCTCCAGAAAAATAATTTGCTCTGGTTCCTGGTCGTTCAAGAATACTACCCAAACTAGGGTCAAATGAGAGTTGGATGATTAAGGGTATTATTTTCTAAAGTTGATTTTAATCTACTCTGTAGCAGAAAACCTATTTATTTAGATGACGTGAGATTTGGGGGACAACTCTGCTTTGGCTGGAATCCTGGGAATTGAGAATTCATTGAGAGGTGTTTACATTTGTGGTGTTGCCTCCAGGATAAACAACGATGGCAACAACACTGGCCACAACAACATAAACACTGATCACAATTGAGCTGAAGATAAACTGAATCCCTTCCATTGGATGTGGAAGAGGAATAATGTGGGTATGGAGGGGTAGGACCATTGGGCAAGCATGATGGGAAGAAGGAAAAGGGTGCCTCCTAGAGAAATTTGACTGTGAAAGGAGAAACTGTTCTGGAGAGTGATCCAGACCTTGCAACAAAGCCTGTGGATCAGAGAGGAGCAGCAGTTGGTTCTGGTGGACTGTTATTTAAGCAGCCTTACCCTTCTTCCCTTGTGGTGCCTACAGGCTTAGGGACCCTTGTGTACTAGCTGAACGTCATAAGTTGATAAGATCGTGCGGTTCCAGCAAGACCACTGTACCTCCTCCCTTTCCTCATTTTTAACACAGCATAAGTCAGAGGGAAAGAGCATTGCTCTTATGGATTTTCATTGATTGCACCTGGCCAGTGGTAGCATCGTTGCTTCATATACAAGGGCACCTCTGAAGGCCAGAGCAGACTCTTGCCTGCAAAAACCTGGCTCATTTATGCTCCCATGTGGATAAAGGAAAGAACAAGGAGAAAAGTTACTGGGGGTTGAAAGCTCAGAGGTGGGGCTCTGGTTCTGGATGAGGGAAGACACAGGAGTAGGAAGGGTGTGGAATGGGGAGGCCTGGAAGGTGACACTGGTGAACAAAGCTGCAAGGGATCTGGGCTTCCCAAGACTGCTGGGGCTGGGAAGAGAGGAGGAGAGAAAAGGAGGGCCAAGAGGAATTCGAGAATTGCTGGTGGAGACTGGCTGCTCAGGGAAGCCAGGGGCGTGCCATGAACCACGAGCAGAAGAAAGTCAGAACATTTCTCTAAGTACATTTTCAAATGGAAGATGGAAGTAAGATTGATGCAGAGCAGGCGAGCCCCAAAATTGGAGCTTCGCCCAGGAGTGTTCTTGGCCTCACCCAGGAAAGAATTCCAGGGTGAGCTGGTGGTGTTGGCAACTTTTATTGAAGTGGCAGTGTGCAGCATCGGCAGAGGTACTGCTCCTTATGGAGCAGGGCTACCCCATAGACAGTGCTCCCAGAGTAGCAGCTCAAAGGCAGTTTTGCGGTCATATTTATACCCACTTTTAATTACATGCAAATTAGGGGGCAAATGCAGAAATTTCCAGAAAGGGTACTAACTTCCAAGTTGTTGGGTCATTGCCATGGAAAGTGATGGCAACTTCTGGATGTCATCATGGAAGTGGTAAATTGCCATGGCACATGGGTGGGCATGTCTTATAGAAAGCTGCTTCTGCCCCGTCCCTATGTTAGCTAGTCCTCACTTTGCTCCAGTGTCCAAGTCCTGCCTCTGAGGTTGAGTCTCACCTCCTGAGTTGAGTCCCACCTCCTACCTCAAGACGACCTTGAAAGAAAGAAAATAACCCAAGGGTCTAGGCTAAAGGAAGAACCTGAGAGATAACTGGTATGAGAACAGCATGAGTTTTGGGAAACTAGTTATGCTTTAAACTCATATCAAGTTGATTTAATGAAATATAAGTGCATGTGCATATAACTTATAAGGACCGTATTATAAATTTTGAGATCCCAACACACTGTTATACAACTGTGTATACACTGGAATGGCCTTTGCCATCATACAGTGGGTTCATTTGTGGAAAGAGAGGGAAATAGTTGCAGTTCTAAAAGCGAGGTTCTTAGAGGAGGAAAGGCCACAGTGTAATGAACAACAGTGTCAACTTATAGCCTTATCAGGTGTCCAGCCTTATGTAATGTGCTAGAAATTCAAAGGTCCCTGCTCTTATATGATGTTGTCCACTAGAGGGTCATAGCAACCACGTGCTAGGATCACCAAAGGGGAAGGAGCTGAAAGAATACATATCAGAGGCTGGATGGTACCCAGATTGAGGAGGTAATGTCCAGAAGACATCTTCCTGGCATATTCATTGCATATTGGAAACATTATTTCTATTGAAATACTTCAGACGTATAAAAATTTGTAAAGGGTAAAACATTGGGTACTTATGTGCTCATCACCCAAATTAAGAAACAAAAATAAAAAACACAGATAAAGTCCCTTGTGTAACCATTCCTGAGACATCTCAGTGAGTTTGCACTTGTCTTTAAGAACTTCAGTGAGCTGTCTTCTTACAGGGCCTAACATTTGCAGGTCCTTGGATGAATTAGGACTGTGATGGCTGAGGTGATTATGAAATAAGGAAGGTTAGTCTCCAGAATACCTAACTGGAGGAATCTCTCCCCTTTAAACTGGAGTCTTTTTCTTGTGGCTCAGAACTTGGGGATCAAGAGACCTCCTGCCTAATCCCGAAACTTGGGACTTGATTTCCTGTGAGGCCTAGGGTTTGAAATAATCCAGGGTAGAAATAAGAGTGTAAAGGAGCACTTAGTCACCCCATAAGCAGGCCTAAGCTGCTTATCTATGTTAGAAAATAGGAACTTTCAAAGGGAACAGTTGTCTGCCTTTGAAGAAACTGTCAGTGGAAAAGCTTTTAGAAATAATTTCCTTCTGAAACGCATAATGCTCTTATGCATAACTCCCTGACACTGCTGTTTAGCAGCCTCTTTCATTTGTATGAGCTCTGGAATATGAAACATTTCTTGTGTAGACTCGGAAAATAGCTTACTTATCACACTGTGCCTGTCAGCTGCATTTTAGGTGCCAGCCTAGTGCAGTGGTACGATGGGTAAGGCCGGTTCTGGGTGATGTGTCTGCTGCTGAGATCAGGGTCTTTAGAAGTCATGGTGTCTGAAGGTTTAAAAAAGAGCAAATGGGTTAGCAGTACTCTGCCTGCCTGCCATTCTCAGAGGTCTGGTGGGAGAATAGTTCTGTTAGGTCCTCTGGGTTGGGAAGAGCCTACCTGGGAGGTTTCACTGGAGAGTAACAATGATCCAGGATAACACATATCTCTCATTTTTGGCTGTTGTAATCTGCAGCAAAGGCATAGTTGGAGGGTTCCAGAAAGATTCAGCAGGTTTGAGGACTCACAGTACATTGGATCATTTGGCTAAATTCCACAAAATTACTGTGAAAATAATAGCAGCCTACTATTATTGAACACTTACTGTGGAAGCACAAACAATGCACTGAGCTTTTGTTTTTTTAACACATTATCATACTGATTCTTTTTTTTTTTTTTTTTTTTTCGAGACGGAGTCTCACTCTGTCGCCCAGATTGGAGTGCAGTGGCACCATCTCGGCTCACTGTAAGCTCTGCCTCCTGGGTTCACGCCATTCTCCTGCCTCAGCCTCCCGAGTATCAGGGACTACAGGCGCCCACCACCACGCCCAGCTAATTTTTTGTATTTTTTAGTAGAGACAGGGTTTCACTGTGTTAGCCAAGATGGTCTTGATCTCCTGACTTCGTAATCTGCCTGCCTCGGCCTCCCAAAGTACTGGGATTACAGGCGTGAGCCACTGTGCCCGACCATATTGATTCTCATACCAAACGCCATTAGGTAGCTTTATTACTCTCCACTTTAGAAATGAAGAAGAGGTTAAATAACTTTCCTAGGGTCACACAGTCTAGAAGTTGCAGGGATAGGGTTTGAATGTAGGTCAATTGGCTTAAAAGTCTGTGTTCTTTTCACCTTGCCAATGATTCCTTAGTGTGCCTAACAAAAGTCAGAGACCTGGTCCCTATCCTTGTGAGATTCTTATTTATTAGGTCTAAAGTGGGACTGAATTTCTAATGTACATTTTAAACACTCTCCACAGGTGATTTTGATGCAGGTGGTTGAAGTCCCGTCTTAGTCCTTTTATAAGGACTTAGTGCTGTTATAACAAAATAACCACGAACTGGGCAATTTATAAACAATAAATATTTATTTTCATGGTTCTGGAGACTTGGAAGTCTGAGATCAAGATGCCAGCAGGTTTGGTATCTGGTGAGGGTTGCTCTCTGCTTACAAGATGATGCCTTGTTGCTGCATTCTAGAAAGGACAAATGCTGGCTTCTCACATGGTGAGAGGGATAAAAGGGCAAAAGAGAAGGGCCCTGTTTAACTTTGAGTTTTTGTTTTGTTTTGAGACTGAGTCTCACTCTGTTGCAGTGGCACGATCTTGGCTCACTGCAACCTCTGCCTCCTGGGTTCAAGCAATTCTCATGCCTCAGCCTCCTGAGTAGCTGGGACTATAGGCATGAGCCACCACACCCGGCTATTTTTTTTTTTTTTTTTTGTATTTTTAGTAGAGATGGGGTTTCACCATGTTGGCCAGCTGGTCTCAAACTCCTGACCTCAAGTGATCCGCCCACCCTGGCTTCCCAAAATGATGGAATTACAAGCGTGAGCCATTGCACCCAGTCCATTGAGTTATTTTATAAGGGTGCAAATCTCCTTCATGAGCCTGGAGCCCTCATGACTTAATTACCTCTCAAAAGCCACACCTCTTAATAGTGTTGCATTGGTATTAAGTTCCAATATGAATTTTGGAGAGAACAACCGTCATTCAAACCATAGCAAGTACCATTACTAGAGACTAAGTATTTATGTCCTGCCAAAATTCCTCTGTTGAAACCCAGGCCTTTGGTAAATGATTAGGTCATGAGGGTAGAGCCTTCATCAATAAGACCCAAGATTAGTCTAATTAGACTAATGGTGGGATTAGTGCCCTTATAAAAGAGACTCCAGATAGCCCCCTCACCCCTTCTATCATGTGACAGCACAGTAAGAAGATGGCTGTGTCTGAACCTGGAAGCCCTCACTGGACACTGAATCTGCTGTGGCTAATCTTGGACTTCCCAGGCTTCAGAACCATGGGAAATATATTTCTGTTGTTTATAAGCCACCCAGTCTATGGTATTCTGTTACAGCAACCTAAATGGACCAAGACAACCATACTTGAAGAAACACTGGAATATGACTATACCAATGGCCAAGCCATTTTCTGGGCATCTGCAGCCATGTAGAAGCTGAGAATCTATCACAGAAAGTGGGGTGTTAACTCAGATGGGTTAGCTTCCCTGTCCAGGAGACCCACAAGGGGTGCACTTTAGCTTCCCAGTGGTTTGGGCTCCAGGGTGGCGTTGGCGTGAGTGTGTGTTCTCAGCCCAGATCTCTGGGTCTGCTGAAGAGAAGCCCAAAGAAGTTTTCTGGAACTTCTCTTCTGTTCATCTAGTCAAAAACTCTGGGTGACAGCCAGTGACATCTGGATTTATTGGACCTTCCTGTACATCATTGTCTCAGCTTCAAATCCACGTATTATAATTGGCTGGAACTGAACTGATTTTGGGCAGGATACTTAACTTCATTTTTTGGCAACATGCTTCCAATGGCACATTCTCCAACCATTATTGGGGAGCCAGTGGGACCACTTCTACCCTAGAACAAGGCCTGCAAGGAAAGAGAGTGCAAATCAACCCTTCTGGGCCTGGCACAAAGTAAATTCTCAGTAAATACCAATAGAATGATTTCTCCTTAAGAAATAAATGTAGCAGGTCATAGTCTCCACAGGTCCTCACCCCAGCAGGTGGGAAAAATCAAATTGGCAGGGGTCTCCATGTTCCCTTCCTCCATCCTTCTCTGCTTCATAGCACTAGCCCTTATTTTCCACCTCAGTACCGAGGGTCCTCATGCCCACTGAGGACCCTCCTGGAAATGGAGGGTCATGGAAAGGAAGAGGTGTTTTCTAATGCAGTACCATTACACTGGTTAAGATGTTCTGGGGTGTGTCGGGTTGCATAACAGAATCAGGAAAACTCCCCTCAAATTGATACACTCGACTGGGTGCGGTGGCTCACGCCTGTAACCCCAGCACTTTGAGAGGCTAAGGCCAGCGGATCACTTGAGGTCAGAAGTTTGAGACCAGCCTGGCCAACATGGCAAAATCTTGTCTCTACTAAAAATATAAAAAGTAACCAGACATGGTGGTGTGCACCTGTAGTCCCAGCTACTCGGAAGGCTGAGGCAGGAGAATCACCTGAACCTGGGAAGCCGAGGTTGCAGTGAGCCAAGATTGCGCCACTGTACTCCAGCCTGGGTGACAGAACAAAACTCCATCTCAAAATAATAATAATACTAATAATACACTCAAATCCAGCCAGTTTGCACCCTGGCACATAAAAGATATGGCTGTAAAGCCACCTACTGAGAAGCTCTGGAAGACTTACAAAACTTCCAGTCAAAGCTGTCTGACATGTGTCTCATTTTCATAGGATCTCTGGTGATTCATCAGCTAACGCAATATAAAATGTCCATGATTTACTGCGCTCTCCTGGGGAGGTTCACATTTTAAAGGAGAGGGCATGAGAAAAAAAAGACAGTACTCTAACAAAAGCATTCCAGGAAGTGATTGCAAACAAGGTATCTGGCAGGAAACACCTTGGAAATAAGATGCAAGTTTGAACCATTCAGATCAGAGACCTCAGCAGGAATAGTCTATAACTTTTCCTGTTGTGGGCCCTGCTGCAAATGTCCTGGGGCTCCCAGGCACAGGTAGGCCTTCCCTGAGTCTCCAGATGGGGTTGGATGTGTTGAATCTGAGCTGTGGATCCTAGCTACGGTGGTCACCTCTGTAGTCATCTGCTGCGGGAGATTCCTGGCTGCACAAGGCTGTCCTCTGTAGAGTGGCCTCTCTGTGGCACTCAGGTAATGTGCATCCCCAGTTGGTCTCTGGGAGATCATCCAAGCAATTTTCAATGCACTAGAGCAATAGTGGTCTGCTGGGGCTGATTGCCACTCCTCGTCCCTTCCCACCCAAGGAACATTTGGTAATATCTGGAGACATTTTGGTTGTCGTAACTGGGATGGGTGCTGGTGATGTTGCTATTGGCATCTAGTAGGTAAAGGCCAGAGATGCTTCTAAACATTGTACAATGCACAGGACAGCAGAGTTATTCAATCCAAAAATCAATAGTGCTGAAGTGGAGAAATGCTGCACAAGCAGAAGCTTACTGGGAGATACGCACACATTCCATATACCTGGGCAGTGGGGACAGGTGAGCAGCTGCAGTCAGGGCTGGCGTGGGATTCTGCTTCCTCAGGCACACTGGGAACAGTCTGAGCTCTAGCTGAGATATCTAAATCCAGTGACCGGAAGCAGCCTTGCCTGCCATTTCCCTTTAGGGATGACAAGAGAAAACTGCAGTGTAACCTGACTCTTTCTCCTTTTCGCCAGGGCTCCCTGGAGGAGGGAATGCATCCTTGCTTTCAGGCCTGAATGTCCTGGATGAAATGGAGAAGCTGTGGACAAGCTGTGCACTGGGCTAGGAATGGCCCCCGTTTGTCTTTATGTTCATTTCTGGAGAGGGTCCTTAGCCTGCAAGGTTCTTGGGGGCAGAAAGGGAGCCAGATTTGCTTTGGTCGTAATTGTGTTGACAGCTTTTAGCACAGAGTTTGACACATACAGGGTACTCATTAAATATCTGTTGAACTAATGGATGCGAGGATGCCTATGGAAGTTGAATACTTTTCAGATGTTTTTCACTCCAGACTCTGGGAGCAGCTCCCAGTGAAAGAGAAGAGAGGCGTCTGATGGAGGAAGTAGGAGCAGGCTCTCATTTTCCCTCTTGTCTAGGCCTGGCTTGGTGCTGTGTCCTTCAGTTCATTCAATGTGATCTGGTCCTTCGCACAAAGGCTTTGTAGTTAGACGTATCTGTGCCTGTGTCCTGCTCCCCTACTTCCAAGCAGTATATGGTTGGTCTAGCAACTTACCCTCAGTGAGCCTCTGTTGCCTCATCTGTAACTTAGAGATAATAGCAGTTCTCTACTTGGTTCTTTAAATTTTAGAAGATTACAGGAAATAATGCATGAACCCTAGAGGCCAAGAGATTTTCCCAAGAAGCTTGTAGTTGGAGGGTCACATAGAAGGGTAAACAAGCAAAGATAGAACAATGTCAGTGTCACAGTAGAAACATACATGAAATAATATATGCAAACTCCTAGCCTAATGCCTGGAACTTGAGAGGGGATTTGATAAATATGAGCTCCCTTCTCCTTATGAAAGTGCCATGGAACTCTAGAGGAGGGATGGGCGTGGGAGAAAAGCTAGGCATACATTTTGAGCCATAGCAGGAGGAGGTTAAACAAGTTTACATTGGAGGGCTTCAATTTTCTGCTTGTAATAGAGGACAATGTCATTTCCAGAGGGAAGGAAGGAAATGCAGACAAGATTTGGACTTGGGAAGGGTGGGGAGAGTATGGGAGTTCATGTGGGAAGCGGGGAATATAATCTAATGGGAATAAGAATGTGCATGCTAACACACAGCTAAGATTGAACTTAACTTTTTTTTTTTCTAGAGAAATATCTAGGCCTTTTCCTGGTTTTCCACTGCATTATGGATCCATGGTTGCAAGAGGCAGTGCTTGTGCAAGTTTGGCTGTCAAGAGGGCAAGGATGTTGATATCATTGGTGAGAGCACAGGTGACTGAGTGTGGTCTGAGGTGGTTGGAGAGGATTGTGAATCCAGACAGTGGGGAGCAGATGAGGAAAAGGAGCTGGTGGACTGGTACTATGAGGAGGGAGGGAGAAGGGAAGAAGACAAAGTAGAAGGGCAGGAAACTGAGTTCAGACAAGACGATCACAGAGTTTCTATTTTGCAAAAATAGAAGTTCTGGCAGGATAAGATATTCTTATATCTTATGAGAATGTGAGGTTGCATGAATGGGTTGCTGAATGAGAGGTGAGGTCCTTGGGCACTGAATTTACCCAGGGTGAGGGCAGAGGTTGAGGCAGACTGGAAACAGAACCATGTGGAAAATCCTTGCTACTTGTTATGGATTGAATAGTTTTCACCAAAACGTAGGTTGAAGTCCTAATCCCCAGTACCTCAGAATGTGAACTTATGTGGGGATAGAGTCACTAAAGCTGCAATTAGGTAAGTTAAGGTGAGGTTATCCCAGGGAAGGTGGCCCCAATCCAATATGACTGGTGTCTTTAAAAGAGAGAAGGCCACATGATGACCCAGAGATACATGAGGAGAAGATGGTCATATAAGGAGAGAGCCAGAGACTGGGGTGATGCAAGGAAGGATTCGGCCCTGCAGGTTTCAGAGGCAGCACTGACCCACTGACACCAGGATACTAGACTTGAGCCTCCAGAAGGCAAGAGGATAACCTCCTGTTACATTAGGCCAGTTAGTTTGTGGTACTTTGTTACAGCGGTCCAAGGAAATTAACACACCCCTGTTCTCCCTTGGTTCAGCCCCACTAATTCTTTAAAGCCCAGTCAGCCTCACCTTCCCCAGCAACCCTTTCCAACCCCTCTGGTCACACTGACCTCTTCTGCCTGCCTTCTTAGAATTCCAATGATGCTTGAAGCCTGGCACAATTATGCATAATTTTGGCAGGTAATTTCAATCTGTTTTATGATTTTCTTCAACTCGATTCAAGATTTGTCTTTACCTGACCTTCTTGAATTTCTTGCACCACCTAAGACAGTACTCAGCATCCAGTAGCTCCTTGCTTGCTACTTGTGAACACCTTGCTGGCAGTTATGTAATATAGTTTAAACTTGATCCTCTCATCTAGGTCACTTGCAGTGCACTTTTCTGGGGCATCACTACCCTGCTGGGGTTTGAATACTAACAGGCTTGCTTGGCTCATTATGGAAAACTATAAAATGCCCAATAGTCTGAAAAGTCATAATGTATATTTTTGAGTTGAGAGCAATTATTTTTAACAACGAGAACAATTAAAATACAGGAGTGCTTAGTCTTAAGAAAACCCCAATACCAAAGTACACACACAACTGATTCAATGGTAGGGGTGGGAAGAAAGAATTATTAACACAAGGATTAAAAAAAAATAAATTGCCTTATTCCTTAGTGCATATTTTTTCTTCTTCTTCAATAACTAAAAAAATTGGATTTATACAACTTTCTGAGTGTGTAAATGTATTGTATAAAATGAGGTACAGTTGTACTGTAAATGAACAAAACCTGGGAAAATTAGGAGGCAGAACTTTTGTATAAAAGGGCTTTATGAATAAATACACGCAGGTCTGTGTAGATAATATGCTTTAAAGTTTGCCAAAAAAGTGGTAATGATGATTGTGTCCAAAGAGGGAACTGGAGAACTAGGGGCCAGAGGAAGGAAAGAGAGGGAGCCTTTTCACTTTATGCTATTTTGTGCTGTTTAATTTTTTTTTTTTTTTTAGACAGAGTCTTGCTCTGTCATCCAGGCTGGAGTGTAGTGGTGTGATCTTGGCTCACTGCAACCTCTACCTCCCGGGTTCACGCCATTCTCCTGCTTTAACCTCCCAAGTAGCTGGGACTACAGGTGCCCACCACCACGCCCGGCTAATTTTTTGTATTTGTAGTAGAGATGGGGTTTTACTGTGTTAACCAGGATGGTCTCAATCTACTGACCTCATGATCTGCCTGCCTTGGCCTCCCAAAGTGCCAGGATTACAGGCGTGAGCCACCATGCCCGGCCATGCTGTTTAATTTTCTTTTTTTTAAAACATGTATTCACAAGAGAGAGTGAGAGAAAGGAAGGGAGAAAAAGGAAGAAGGAAAAAAGGAAAGAGGGAAGAAATAAAGGTAGCTGAGGCTGGAGGACATTTAGAAAGCAAAGGTAAGATTGTTAAAGTGATGAATGGTTGACACTCAGATGTGAGGTGGAAGCCTGTGCTTAAACGCAGGCAGGGAGAAGTGCACAAGTGTGCCCACACATGCATGCATGCACATATACCCTTCATGCTCGGGTCTGCTGTGCTTCAAAAAACCATATGCTCATTAGGCTTTTCATGGAGCAAGATGAAGTCATTCATGATATTAATCCAACTGCCCAGGCAGGATTTATCTGCTGATTGAATTGAGCTGTGTCTGTATCCCAATCCCTCTTCACAGGGAGCCTCAGTCACTTGGCCCCTACAAATACCACACACCACCTCTTGGGTACTCTTCCCCTGTAAGAACCTTTCCCCATGTCATTTCTCCTTCCTACAGGTCTCCAACTATGTCTTTCTTAATGAATTTCAGGCAGCAGGTAATAGAATGAGAGCATTTTCGAGCTCAAGGGGACACTGAAAACAATGGGCTCCAATCTTCCTACACTGGATAGTTCACAGTGAGAGAACTTACCTTAGGTCAAGCATCTCAGTGAATTTATAAGCTATTTAAATGTCAGAGCTGGGCCTAAGCTCCAGGGCTCTTAACCCCATCCGGTACTCTTCCCACAATATTACAGACCGACGCCATATGACACACCTCTCCCTACATCCGAGTGATGGACAAGAGTGGTGGAGAAGAGTGTTGGCAATTCTGACAGCAGCAGAACTGAATTGTTGACAAGGCTCCCTTGAGAAGATCATTAACTTGAATGCGTTGCTAACTCCCTTGAAGGAACAGCTTTGGGATGCCTCATTGATCAGTGATTTGGCTTTTAATACTTTCTGGGCAGTTCCTGATTCTTCATTGCATTAATCTCAGCCAGTCCAATGCCTGACACATAGTAGGCACATCACAAATTTGTGTGGAGTTAATGCGTTGTTTTATCACTTATACAGGAGGGAGATATCCAATCCCTCTCTCTGGATTTACAACCAAACTGAGTTCATTTTGAAGAAGAATCCAGATGAAAAGAGATTTTAAAGACAGAGAAAAGGCAGAAACAGAGTCTGTGTGCACTCATCTTCTGGTGTGTGTGTGTGCAATCAATGGGCTTTGAGGAGACCTAGGATTGGTTCCATACTCTCTGGTCCTCAGTAACACTGGAATGACAGCTTCTCTGGGCTTAGTGGCATGGCACCATTTGGGGAAAGAAAGTAGCTTTGAGGGAGGTGGGTGGACAGACAGCCATGTTTTCTGAGGCAGCGTGTGGGAGAAAAGAACACCAGCTGGGACATGAAACAGTCCAGGAACCAAGAACACATGCTAAAAGGCATGAAAATTGGCAAGTATGGTGAAGACATGTTGGAGAAACACAGGGGCACAGATGCATCCAGGGTTGCAAGACAGTGGAGTTGACCGTCTCCCTCCCTCCTGACCCCAAAGCAGCTGAAGCAAACACAGTCTTCTTTGGCTGTGGGTCTGAAGAGATGGCTACAGTGCAGAGCGTCTGTGGACTGAAGTAATCACCTGAGTTCCTTGGCCCTCGAGACTCATGTACATCATCATTCTCTCAATTCAATGAGAATTTTAGAGAACAATGTTCCCTGCCCCAGAAAAACATAAACAAGGAATGCACCAAACTCTATGTGGGAGGGAAGCTTTTTCTACCTAGTCATATGCCCTTTCCATGGCCTCTTAGAACCAGAGCCTGAAGAAAGTTTTGAGTTCACCTGGTCTAACCTTCATTTTATAAGTTAAGATATCAAGGTCTAAAGGAAGGATTGTGACATTCCCAGGGTCACAAAACCAGCAACAGATGGAAACAGTAGTCAAAACCAGGCCTTCCTGTTTGAAACTGCATGCGCTTCTAAGTCTAGCAGTGACCTCACCACGGCTTCCACCAGGCATCTTGGGGTTCAAGGTCAACGTGTAAACCATTGTGAACATCAATGCAATGCTGCACAGGATGGTCACCAGTGTTCTTTGCAGAATAACAAATCAAGCCATAGTTTCCTTGTGCTCTTTCACTTGCTTATTCCAAGTCCTCTTTCTTGGTGCCTGGTTTCCTCTCATTTCATGCCTGCCTCATGCAGTCTCTAGTGTCTGAATGCCCAGGGAATGTGTCCACATGGCCAATCTTCCTTCTCTTGAAGTGTCCAGAAGCCACTTTTTCCTCTGAAACTTGGGTTATGGTTCAGAACTTTTATTTCTCCCCAGCAAAACAGCACTCCACTAAATGATTTGAGCAATTTACCAGGTTGCATGAATGATTTGCATTTAAGCCTACAAGAATTAAGCTTGTTAGCCCATCTGACTCACTCATTGGTATGCTGTCTACTTTGCTGGTGCATCCTTTCCAATTATCCCTCTCTTATGTCCGAAGGACTGGGAGGGAGGAGGCAACAACTTGGCACAAGTAAACAACTCCTGATGTAGTTGATGGTGAGGCAGGGGTAGGGGAGCATGCATTACTAGGTTCCCTTCTTATCTCCTGAGTCCCTAGTGTTCCCTAGGTTCCTTATGCCCACCTACTTCATTTTAGGTACAACTAAGGTCTAGTGAATCCTTCCTTGAGAGGTGTCTGGGAGTCACAGGCACATTGTCTTATTCATTCTCTCTACTTGGGATACAGGCTTTATACTCCTTACTGCAGGCTTAGAAAAATGAGGTGCCCTATTAATAAGAATGTGGGATTCTCACTAAGGTTGAAGTATGCTGCACTTCTTAGGGCACCATTCTGCTTCCCAGATCAAGTGCTTTTTGGCCTTGCTTCTTCTTTGATTCTCATAATGAATTCTCCTTTTTAAAATTACTGGCTGGGACATTGACTTTTTGTGGATGAATGATGTAACCTTGCTTATTCTAAAGGGAAAACTGAGTAAGAGAGAGACCATCTGATTTCAGTGTGTAGTGCAGTGTTGATGGTGAATACTAACCTATAGAATCATCATCACCTTGCCTGATCTCCCAGAAGTGCCTAGAAAGGGAATTTGTGGGTTAATTAGAAAAAGCATTCTATAAATGTTCAGCATTGTTTTTGTCTGTGATGAACTGAATGACCAAGGGGAATACCCAAGTTAGCCCTGGGAAGGCAAGTTGCTGGGTCAGACTGACATGGACTGCTGAATTCCATAGATGGAATTTAGCCAAGACAATGGCCCTGCCTTCCTCTCCACCTACAAGGCCCTGGGACAGATTCAGAAGCTTAATGGGAAACACCAGAGTGGAGCTTGTGGCACTGTGCAAAGAACACAGGCTGGAATCCAGAGACCTGGATTCTCTCAGGCCATTGGAAATGCCTTTCCCAGGCCCGAGTTAGGGTATATGGCCTTTCCACCTCTCACATTCTAGGTTTCTGTGCCTCTGGTCTCTGTTTCACATCACAGATTTAAAAAATGCTTGAGCTAGTATTCACCTCTTCCTTTAGTGTTTTCCTCAACAGGTCAAACATTTTCACATGATACCCTTTCTAGACCCAAACCCTCTGCTCTCAAATACCAACTACTGAACTCTGCCATGGCAGCCAAATATAGCCACAGACGATATGTAAATGAATGCAGGTAGCTGTGTTCCAACAGAACTTTATTTATGGGCACTGGCATTATAATTTTATGTAATTTTCACATATAAAGTATTATTCGTCTTTTGCTTTTGAAAAAGTATTTTAAAGTGTAAAAGTCATACTTAGCTCTTGGGATCTACAAATACAGGTAGTGGGCTTAATTCAGCCTGTAGTTTGCCAACCCTTGATTTAACCCACAGCAACGGGGCACCTGGCTTTAATCTCTGGGCATCATCCCAAGCTGTTAGCTCCTGCCTTTCTGGAACTTTCTGAAAATGGTGGCTGCTCTTTGCTTCTAGAGACCTCTAGTCTTTCCATGCTCCTATGCCTCAGAGTCAGCAATGGACATCAAAATCCTTCTTATGCTTGGGATCACTCCACTTTCCTTTTCTGTCACATCTCTTTGATTTCAGCCAGAAACATTCTCTGCTTTTAAGGGCTCATGTGGTTAGATTGTGTCTACCTATATCGCCCAGGAGAATTTCTTTATCTTAAGGTCCACAACTTTACATGTGCAAAATCCCTTTGTAACATAACACAACGTACTCATAGGTTCCAGGGATTAGGGCAAAATATCTTTGAGAAGATGTTATTTAGCCTACCACAGTGCAGAGATGACATATGTGCCAAGCTACCTCTTCTTATGAAGCTATTCATTATCTTCCCAGTTAGAAGAGCCTATTCCCTCATCTAAACTCTCATAACCGTTTGTCCTAAGCATAGCTTTTTTTTTCCTTTCTAAGACAGTGTCATGCTCTGTCGTCTAGGCTGGAATGTAGTGGTACGTTCTTGGCTCACTGCAACCTCTGCCTCCTGGGTTCAAGTGATTCTCCTGCCTCAGCCTCCCAAGTAGCTGGGATTACAGGCGCACCACCACTCCCGGCTAATTTTTGCATTTTTAGTCGAGATTGGGTTTCACCATGTTGACCAGGCTGGTCTCAAACCCCTGACCTCAGGTGATCCACCCGCCTCGACCTCCCAAAGTGCTGGGATTACAGGGATGAGCCACCGTGCCTGACCCTAAGCATTACTCTTGACCTCTATGTTGTTTTTTGCTCCTTGTTACTTTCCTGCTTCAAGTTACTCCACCCCTTAGTGAAGCAAGCTCACTGTGCATGAGGTACCAACTTCTCTGAGTCTGGTGAGACAGAACATAGTCACAAATGACAAGTTACATATAGAGGATTTATTAGTTACAGATATGAAGCAAGAGAAAACAGAATCCTAGGATTCATTGTGAGCCAGTCCCCCAGGGCTCAGAAAGTTTCCCTGGGGTAGATCGAGTCTCAATTTCACTTGAACCACAGATTACGGGTCCTGAAAGGTAGCCCACCCTGGTTATATACCTCAGGGTGTACTTGATTCACTAGGCTAAAGCTTTGAAGGACATCTTGCTTCCAGAGAAGAGGGAAACAAGGCCCATCTGTTAGCCCCTAACTCAAGATGTTACAGTCTCTAAAAGGGACAGGAGCAAGACCCGAGCTGTTTCAGGCAGTTTATCCCTGTCTTAGGATACTGTATTCCCAGGACATTCTATAATTTTATTCTTGAGAATTACAAACAAGAAAAAGGAGAGACCACCCAGAGGATGGCCCTGTACCTTTTCTTTGGGATTCATCTCACACTTAATTTCACTCAGAGGGACTGTCATCTCATGACCACAGGGGAGGGTCTGTGACCCAGCTGAGCTGATCAAAGCTCCTCATTCTCTCAGAATATCAATTAGGTCAGATACTGAGCATGTGACTCAAGTGAATCAACGAGTTGTCCCTGAAATTGATTTATGGATGTTGGGAGAAAGAAATTCTATTGTAGTTGTTTTATTGATTCAAATGATGTGAATCTGGAGCTTCCAGCAGGCATCTTTGCTGCCATTGGAGAAAGTCATCAGCAAAATGAAAGCAAGGGGAGGGAAGATGAGAAACATCAATTTTGCATTCTACTATTTCTCCCATGCCTAACATAGTGGGTGGCCCATAATAGCTGCTCAGTGAATATTTGTTGAATGAATAGAATTCTGGTCGTTTTGAGATCCAGTTCTAGTCTCCAAAGTCTTGGTTCTTCCAGGTCATCCTTCTATCCCATGAGATACCTCATTGCCTTTTCCAGCTAGGAAACTCAGTACATTGCTTTACTCTCCTTAGACCATGTTGAGTCGGGTTTCAATCACTTGCAACAGAAGGAATTCTGGAGGATGGTGATGCATCGCACAACTGCTCTATATTTGACTTATAATGCTTCTTCCACTAGACTATAAGTCTTTCAAGAGCAAGGATTGGCCGGGCACGGTGGCTCACTCCTGTAATCCCAGCACTTTGGGAGGCCGAGGTGGGCGGATCACGAGGTTAGGAGATTGACACCATCCTGTCTAACACGGTGAAACCCCATCTCTACTAAAAATACAAAAAAAAAAAAAAAAAAAAAATTAGCTAGGCTTGGTGGCAGGCCCCTGTAGTCTCAGCTACTCAGGAGGCTGAGGCAGGAAAATGACATGAACCTGGGAGGCGGAGCTTGCAGTGAGTTGAGATTGTGCCACTGCACCCCAGCCTGGGCAACAGAGCAAGACTCCGTCTCAATTAAAAAAAAAAAAAAAAAAAAAAAAGAAAAAATTGGGTCCCTTACATCTTTATTTCTACCACAGGAATGGAAACTTCTTAAGTGTTTGAGTTACAGGGCATTAAGGCACGCTGGTAAGAGAGGCATGTTGTGCCGGAGAGAGACCACATGATGATAAGAAAGAGATGGAGAAGCAAAATAGGTGCAAAGGAGTCTGTAAAGAAATATGTGTGCTCACACATGAGAGTTCAAGCAACAGAAAACCTCAGGAGAAAGAGGTGGCAAGTGGTGGCTTTTACCCTACTGTCTGCTTATGTCTGTCTATGTCTTTCTGTCTGACTAACCAACAGTAATAGACACTTGACCATCATTTCTAGGCACCATCACAGGCTGTTACTTTCTATCTTTCTGGAACTTCTCTTCATCCTAAGCCAATTCAGACCAAGTGAGGAAATCTCCTTCCTCCCCACCCCATGCTAGGAACTGGCTGGGGCTCCTACTGTTGCTGTGGGTCTGGTTGTGTACATACTTTGTGCATACTCTCCCACACCCTGCACCCCGCCATGCCTATTTCCTTTATGGCCATTCTCCATCTCTGGCTTCCCAAAAATTCATCGTCAACCAGATCAGCACCTATTGTCTACCATTTGCCTTATCCCCTGGGATAAAGGAAGATTTATAAAATGATTTATTAAAAAAATCTATTTTTGTGGATTTAGGGGTACAAATGCCATTGTGTTACATGGATATATTATGTAGTGGTAAAGTCTGGGTTTTAGTGGAAACATCACCCGAATAGTGTACATTGTACTCCATATGAAATTATTTCTGTGGTTGAGGTGGTGGTGAGAGTGGGAGGTAGGAGAGGAAACCTCTTCCTGACTTGATTCACTTGAGTGGATAGGGCTCTTCAATCATGCTGTCACATTGGCTCTAGTTCCTAGCGGTTAACAGCTGGACTCCAGTGTCACGTCCTACCTCTGACCTTAATCTCTGTGATATCTTGGCCTCAGAATCGTTATTTCCATAGTGGTTGCAATAATACTACTGATGTTATGGGGTCACTTAAGAGGATTAAATGATAGAAAACATTATTCATAACATAAAATATGGAAAGTGCTTATAACAAAGTGTTCAACAAACATAACCTATTATTATTTTTACTATTATACATTTTTATTATTCTTTTCCAAAATGACTGAAGCTGTCAGGTTGGCCCAGCTCCAAAATGTTTTGTCAATTTAAAGGTATGCTTCATAACAAGGTGAAGAGTAAGTATAAAATTTCTATTTATTATTATGTAAAATTTTGATGCATGGAGCTACTTGTGCAGAGGTTGTGACTATTAAGGGGTAAGGCTGGTGTGTAAATGTGGCTCATATTTGACTCTGATGAATCACACTGGATTCTGAAAGATGAATTTCAGACACAAAGGAAGCATGATCAGTTCAGGAGTTCTGAGGAAAATTATTACTATCTTAGTTTCTGAGTGCCAAGAAAGAATCATAAGCAATTATTAGTATGACTAGGGATTTCTTTGGTCCATTTGGAGAAAATGTTTTATCTTCCTTTGTATATCATGGCCATTTTAAGATGAATTATTAGCTTTTACATTTCAATCTCATGTAACTAAATCCAACTTTATCACTTTGATTTAATATACTTTCTTCAGCACGTTTGCAATGAGAAATTACAGAAGAATTATTGCTGGGGAGGAGATTTCAAGACTTCCAGAAGTTGATCATGAAGGAAGTATTTTAAAAAATGGGCTTCTGAGGTATTTTTTGAAGAGTTTGCAGAGCTTTTAGGGCTTTGTGTTTTTCTCTAGAGTGGGGTAGATGCAGTTTGGAAAAGGTAGGTAACTGGACGGAGTGCTTCGACCGTATTCATTCCAAGGGCTCCCCACTTATCTGATTTTCTTCAAATACTATGCCAATATTATACATCCTGAGACTTTCCTCTGTATTATATTTACATAGTGCCTCATTTTTCTTTCTAGACTCTAAACTTATTAAGAGGAGGAAGCACATCTTATATACAAGTGTCCATCTTTCCCAGTACCTAACCAAGAATCCTATACATAACAGCACTGGATAAATAGGTGGATTTGTGGAAGTTAAACATCATGGAAAGGGTGATTCCATACTTCTCTGCAAGACCACAGCCATAGTCCATGGTCTAGATTTCATGGTCTAGAGTTTCACTTACTGAGTGACTTGACCCTCAGTATTCCGATCATCTGGAAACTACGGGTGATTAACACTGACCTTGCAGGGAAGATTAAGATACACACATGGTAGAGTCCTTACCTGACGTGAAACAAGCTCCAAGTTACAAAAGACTTTAAAATACCAACCTTTTACATTAATATGGTGGGTCTTTTGGGGGAGGGGGTTATAACTTACAATGCATTTTCATTTTCTCCCCAATTCTCATCAATTCTAAGGCAAACATCTTATATTCATTGGAGAGTTTGAGGTCTTAATTTGTTCTCCTTTCAAAGCAAAATCTAAGTATTCTTTGTGTCATGAAATGTTAGGGTTGGAGAGAAAAATTTAAGATTGCCTTACATCCTTCTTTTAATGCAGAAACTGAGTCTGACTTTACTTGGAAGAGGGAAGAAAGGCCTGGACCATCAGGCCTGGACCGTGGGATTGGTTAAGTGAACAACTGGGAAATGGAGATTGTGCAGATTCTAGCAGGAGACTGGAGGTGATGGAGGAGGAGGAGGAGGACAGGAATGGGAGGAAGGGAAGTAGGAATTTGCTAGGTGTTTTAGAGATAATGAGAAGACAAGTCTGACTGGTGAGCCAGGGCGGGAAGGTGAAGACAGCCTGTATGTTATAATGTTATGAAGCCAACACTGTGCCAGGAGCTTTACTTCATGTTCGTGGTAACTCCATCACATCCTTGATTCTCCATTCATTTCACAGATAAGGAAGCAGCTCATAAGAGTTAACTTGTCGTTGGCCACCTCACCAGTATGTTCTCCCATCTATTATTCTGTGAAGGTTCAGAGGGGAAAAATTCATTAATATTGGATACAAAGGTTAGGTTGGACCATTTTGTAAAGGCTTCAAAGTCAGACTGAAGAGTATGTGCTCTCCTTAGAGGCAATGAGAACACTTTCAAAGTTTTCAGTTTGGGAGGTAGGGAAAGAAGTTTATGATATAATAAAAGAGGTGAGTTAGGAAGCTTTAACCTGTCAGGTGGAAATCTCTCAGGTCATCTTTGAAATGCCAGGTTTCCACTGTAGTTCCTGTCAATCCTAATTTGTTTTTTGTTTTTTTTTTTCCTTTTTTTTTTTTTATTATACTTTAAGTT
>NW_016806761.1:1021771-1032293 GCF_001698545.2 Rhinopithecus bieti
CGTTGGAGAAAGAGGAACCCTTCTACATTGTGGGGGGGATTGAAAACTAGTTCAACCATTATGGAAAACAGTATGGCAATTCCTCAAGGATCTAGAACTAGATGTACCATATGACCCAGCCATCCCACTACTGGGTATATACCTAATTTGTTTATTAGGTTGTATCCTTTCTCCAAGGGGAAGGGAGAAGGTGGAGTGTCTGAGGCTCCGTTGAACCATACTTGCACTTATTAAAGGCATTGTAATGAGGACTAAGAAGTTTTCCTTCTTGCTGCAGGCAGAACCCAGAGCAGAGCAGGGCATGCTAATGCTTTCTTAGCAACATTGAACAATCGAGCCCAGGATAGCATTAGCAGCATTCATTCTGAATTTTTCATATCTCTCCCTTTCTAGTTTTATCCCCTCAAGTCATATACTAACTTCAGGGCTGGAAATGTTTTAGCTCACCATCAATTTCCTTCCTGTTGAGGAATAGAGGTAAGCCATTGACGTTATTACATTATTGCTTATAATAAGTATAATATGAAATAGAATTGTGTGACAGGTCTTGATAACTGTCTATTGCCTTGAAAATTAACACCTCACCTCCAACTTGGTGTTGATATTTAATAAGTGCTTTGCTTCATCGTTTGTCTTTCAGCAGCACTGTTAGCCATCCCATTGTGCAACGGGAGCAGCTGACTGCCTAATTAGCCATGGTGCATCTTGGCATGGGCCACCTTTCCTTTTCACACTGTGAAGCTGTTAAGTTCCAGATCCCCTGGCATTGCCCCCTGAACTACCAAGGTGACCCTGGGAAACATTCTAAGTAGGTAAAAGTGTAGACAACATGCCTCTCTTTCTAGTGCCTTTATGCTGACCCTGGGCTGCCTAGGGATGCCAAACACAAAGCCCTCAGAAGAAATTGCCAAATTCTGGGGACTTTCTTGGCTGCCTTTTATTCTATTAAAATCTGCTGCTTCTTTTTCTTTTTTTCCATTGCTGTAGGGTCTTGCTCTCAGCTGGATGACCATATGAGATAATAAGTATAAGTCAGTCCAAGATATTTTAATCTCCACTAATCAGTAGGAAAGCTAATGTATTAATCTTGCAAGGTAACACAATGCAGGCACCTTCTCTCTGTTTCTTCTCCTTCTTATAGGGAATTTATAGCTTCAAGGCACTTAACAGACCATTCAAGTCCAACCACCTGAGGTTCTGATTCAGTAAATCTGAGGTGGGGTTAGGTATCTGTACCTGGAAAAAGCTTCAGTTGACCCTCACATGTCACCCTGAAGAAGAAATACTACACTCTAAAAGAGAGACCCTAACATTCCATGATGCAAAAAATATTTACATTTTGCTTGAAAGTAGAACAAATTAAAACCTTGAACTCTCTAAAAAATGTAAGATGACTGCCCTAGAATTGATGAGAATTGGGGAGAAAATGAAAATATATTGTAAGTTATAATCCCCCTCCAAAAAAAAGAAAACCATCTTTTTAAAAACCCCATATTTCTTACTCAGGGTGACGTGTGAGGGTCAACTGAAGATTTTTTCAGATATGTACACTTAACTTCACTCCAGATTTACTGAATCAGAATTTCCGGTGCTTGGATTTTTGGAGAAATTTCCTAAACTTTGAGGGGGTAAGTACAAGCCAGTGAGCTTTTCTCTGGTGCCCAGAATTTGAGTCCATTCTGATTCAATTGTAACTTACAGCCTGACTGTGGTTTCATCAGGTTTTCAGCAATTGACATGAACGCCACCTCACAGTGACATACTACTTTTAGTAAAACTTACATTCTGATACTGAGGTTTCTAGTTTATAAAGTAGCTTCTCTTCCATTAATTTACATGATGCTCCTTGTATTTAGAGGAATTGGGCAGGAAAGGTAATATTATTCCCATTTAAGAGTATGAGACCATGGATACTCATTAACAGCAGAATAGTTACATACATAATTAAGTAGCTATGAAAAGGATGTATGAGATGTATACCTGTTGATTTGCTGGGATTTTTCCAAGGTAATGGTGGTTGAGAAAAGCAGATACAGGAAAATGTGTATAACACCATGGTGGTTATTGGCATGTTGGCTCTCTGATCCATTCTGCAGTCTTCTCCTGCTCTCCTCTATGCTGCAGGGTGGCCGATTGCTGAAGGATGTGTTTTCCAGGCTACTGTGTCAGTTGGCTACCAGTTGAGTTCAGCCAATGGGAGTCATTTGTGGGTTCGAAGCAAGAGAGAAGCCAGGGTATCCACCTCAGGCAGCATCTTTAGGGGTGCTATTTCTTCATGGCTCTGGACAGCTTTGCCATGCGGCCACATCTACCAGGTCACCCCAGCTGCTGGGATAAGATACCATTACCTCCTTCTTTTGCACTTTCAGCCTAGGACTGGTAGCAGTTACCTACTCTTGTGAATCTCTCAGCTGACTCACTGTTCCATGTTTGGTTTCTTAGCTCTCTCATCACTGGTGTAACCAATAACTTGCATTAAATTCCCTCTGCTTGAATTATGTTAGAGTGATTTCTGTTTTCCTGATTGGGTCCTGACTAAAGCAAATATGATCTTCCTGTGTAAACAATGATAACCCATATAAAACGGGACTGTGTGTGGTGTATGTGCATGCATATGATCCTGTGAGAATGGGGAAAACCATAAAAAGATAAGTAGTAGGTCATTAACATGGAATCTTGGGGCAGCTGTGAGTGCCTGTGGGGTGGAGGGAATGGAAAGGGAGAAGGATGTAGCTAAGCAAAAAAAGAAAAGACTGCACTAAAAATTCACTGTATGATAACATAGATGCATTTATGGAAAATTATGTGTGCTTACATTTTAGTGAGAGATCTGACAGAACTAGTTGGAGCAGTTTACTGACCTGCTGATAGGTCAGTGAGGGGAGGAGCTAGAACCTGAAACTAGATCTTCTGATTCAAAATGTGGGTCCCACGTAGTGACCCAGAACCCAGATTCTGCAGCCAGATTACCAGTGTCGGTTATCTTGGTCCATCACTTACTACCTGTGCAGCCTTGGCCTGGTGTCCTCATCATTAAAACTTGGACAGGAAAGAATGATGGTTATTACTCAGAGTTGTTGAAAGGGTGAAATGAGTTAATATTTTTGAAACAGGCTAATGCTCTGCACAGAGTAGGTCCAATACGAGTGCTAAAGGGGTGTTTTACTATGCATTATTTAGTTGTATTAAATGTATCAAGAAAGTGTGGAGATTGTTCCCACGGTTTTAATTATTTCATTGTCATTTTGAGGAGCAGGCTATTTTAAGTTCTGATCAAAGGACTCAGCTCAATATAAACAAAATAATGTGCCTTTGCTAATGGACTAAAAAATGAAATAAATTGGAATATAAATAATACTTTGGGGAATCTATCTTAGTGAAATAAACTAAGTAAGAAACTGTTTTATGTACAAATCTTTATTGCTGCATTTTCATGATAGCAAAAGATTGGGAGCCACTTAAATGTCTTAACATCAGGGATTAGTTAAGATAACTGTGAAATATATATTTGATGGCATATCATAAAGTTGCCAATTGCTTAAGAAAGTAGGTAATAACATTTTAAGTACCCATGCCATAATGTTATGTGGAAGAATAGGATTTTAAGTTATACACATATTATGATTATATTAAAATAAAATAATTTTATTTTATTTATTAAAAAGGCAAAAATGGCAAACACTCTTATAATAAAGGGAAAATATCGTATACAATTTTATATCAAGCAATCAGAGACTGATGTGAGGTGAAGACTTGCTTGTTACGGGCTGTTTGATATTGGCAGTACTGTGGTCTCCAGGTCTCCCCTGATGTATATTTCAGCCATCACTTTGGGCCGAAAATAGAGGTTGGAGGCAGTACATCGAGCTGTGTGTCTTTTTCATGAACTGATATTTCATTGAAATGTGTGTATGCAGAAAGACGTCTCTCTATTTAAGGGAATTTTGTTCCCAGGTTTCTAAAGTGACCAGGGAAAGTATGGAGCAGGTGGGAAGAAAATTCCTCATAATCTTGCATCCCCTTTTCTTTGTCCCTGCAGTAAAGATTCATCCCTTAGAATACCGATCTAATCAGGTCAGAACCCCCTCCTGGTGTCAGCAATCTAGATGACCCTGATTAAACCCCAGGTTAGAGCATCTTGGGGAGACTTAGTGGTTCCCTTTCTCAAAGCACTTTCCATATTTTGCTTTGCACTTGTGTAATATTTTCACTGTGGGTTTTTGATGACAAGGCTATGTTGATTGATAATCGTCTTTAAGTAGTCCTCTTTTCAGGCCACCACAGTCGGTTCATTTTTTTCTTGAAATATAGCCTTCAAATGTTCTTCTCTATACTCACTGTGAGTATCCCCAATTTAAATAAACTGGATCACTGACTTCTAGTCTTCTCATATTCCGATTTATTCTCCGTTCACTAACAAGATTTAATTGACTAAATAATGACTTCATGTGGTCAGCCTCTTGTACAAAAACATCTAGTAGCTTTCTGTTGTCCATAATTCATTTGGCCGTTTATTCAACAACTATATTGTGCATGCCTATTACATTCTAGGAGCTGGGTTAGGGAGTAGGATTTAGCTCTGAGCAACATAAATGTAGTTCCTGCTCTCATGAAGCTTATGGTCATTAGATGAGTACTCACATGAATAAATAAATAATTATGAACTATTGAAGTCACATGAAAAAAAGAAGTTCATATTTAACTTGGGAGAGGAGAGAAGCCTTCTTTAATGAGGATGAATTTAAGATTGATCCTGAAGGATGAATAGATACTAGCCAGGGGCAGGATAGAGGGATATAGGATACAGGAAGACCCATTATCAAGAATGTGCTAGATAGTTTTCGGGAAAGGAAAACAGGCCATTGTGGCATGGGTGAAGTGAGTTTTGGCTGGTGAATTAGGCAGGGACCAGATCATGTAACATCTTGTGGGTCTTGTTAAGGGTTTTGGATTTTATCTCAAGTGCAATAGATGCCATCAGTGTGTTTTAAACAGGCAAATGTTAAGATTTGATATTTGTTAATTAAAAATGATTCTAGAGGGTACAGACAAGAGAAGCTAGATAGGAGAGTTTTTAGTAAATAAGGGGAGAGCTGATGGTGGTCACACTAGCAGGGTGGCAACTGGGATGGATGGGCCAAAGGTTTATATTGAAAGTAAAATCTACAGGATTTGGTCCTTGGTTGGATATAAGCACTGAGGGAAAGGAAGGGGCCAAGGATGACTTCCAGGTTTCTGGCATGAGCTCTGCGTGGATGAAAGGGCATTTACTGAAATGGGAAAGGTTGGAAGAGGAGATGATAGAGAGTTTGGGGCTGGGAGGATCAAGAGGTTAGTGTTGAACATGTTAAATTTAAAATGCTCCTGAAACATCCCTGGTGGAGATATCAACTAAGCAGTTGGATATTCCCATCTGAAGCCCAGAAGCAAGGTCTTGGCTGGTGATCGGTATTTGAGAGTCTTTGGCATCTAAAGGGCCAAATCTCAGGCACTGTGGAGTGCCTAAGATTGCCAAGAGAGAAAATGATGGGTGAGGAATGAAGAGGGCCCAGGTTCCAACCCTGATTCTTTCCAGTAATGTTCAGATAGAGGACGAGAGTCAGGCAAACAGACTGAGAAGGAATAGCCAGAAAAGTAGAAGGGCAGCCAGGAAAGTAAGGTGTGGTGTCACAGAAGCCGTGAAAAGATGATTTTTCAAAAAGAAGAACAGAGCTGTGTTGAATGCTGCTGAGAGGGTTACTAAGATTTCATCAGTTGTGTGACTGTTGATGTGTCTGAAAATAGCAAATTTTGTAGAGTGCAAGAAATAGGTGATAGATTGGAATAAGTTGAAGAGGAAAGGTAAAATGAAGAATTGGAGACACGATAAGCAGAAAATTCTATTGTGTAGGTGGGCCGTGAAGGTTAAGTGGAGAAATAGGGCAATTGTTGGGTTAGGGAAGGTTTTCAGTTCTTTTTACCTTGTTTGCTTTTAATTTAAGATGGAAGAGAGTAGAGCTTGTTTGGACTCAGAAATAAACTACGTTGAAAGTCCTTGAAGGATTTAGAGCCAATATTAATGGTGTCATTACCCATGAAAATATTCACATGGAAGTGGAGTGGGCCTTTCAATGGGAGAGGGATCATAACAGAAGGAAGAAAGGAGAAGATGGGTGGGGATATAGACAGGCTAAGGGACTTAGAGGCAAGCAGATACAGGTATTTCCCTCTAGTGGACTTCTGGTTTTATTATGAAGTAAGAGATGAGAGTCTCTGAAAGTAAAGATTAATTCTGAAATTAATCAGAATTATGAGAGTCAGGAAGAAGGGATGAAGTAATCATTGTGGGAGATGGAGAGCAAGCAAATTACAGAGATAGTAAGAAAAAAATCCAAACTCCTATGCTTGCAATTCACTTGTACAAATGCTCCTTATTACGTGCCAGGATGAATAAGATATAATTTATTTTATTTATTTATTTTTTTGTCCCCAAATTGCTCACTGAGGATTCAGCCACAAATATGACAGATCATTTAATTGTGGTTATTGTTGAAATAGAAGTGTGCAGAGTGGACCTTGGAAGAAAGGAGAAGCATTTAAACCAGTCTGGGCCTCTGCATGGCATTGGGGATGGCTATGGAAAGTTTCCTAGTGGAGAAAATATCTGGGTGATTCAAGAATAGAATAGTAAGAGTTAGCCAGGCAAAAAGGCCTGGCAAGCTAAAAGAACAGAATGGGCATTAGTGAGAAAGTCTGGGGGGTTCAATGATGGTACAGTCTACTGTGAAGGTGGAACAGGTAGAGTGGTAAGCAGTGGGGCTGGAGAGTTGCACAGAGACTGGATCCTGGAGGCAGTGAATGTGTTAAGGAGCTTGGGTTGCATTCTGTGTGTGTAGTGAGCCGGTGCAGGCATCTGTGTAGGACAGCAGTTGGATTTGCCTTCTTGATAGATTAGTCTGGCTATTGTGAAGCGAGATTTGAGGGAGTAAGGGGTGTGACCAAAAGGGAGATCAGTTAGCAAGCTGCAGCAATAGTTGAGAGGAAAGGTGGTATCAAATGGTGACCTAGACTGTCCCTATACCTTTGCACACTGCTCCCTTAAAATTAAAAGTGCCAGGCAGGAAGTTCCTGTTGGTCAGAGCTGGGGCGTAGAGAGAAAGGTGAATGAGATAAGTTGATGCCAGTTTCCTGGGAGAAACTCATCCTCTGCTTTCCTGAGAGCTATGGTTTTGATTCAGGCTTGCTCTCAAAACCAAGGCTAACCCCAAAGTACATGGACTTTCCAATGGGTATCTTATGGTCATCAATCAACCTTGTCCCCTTGAACATATTCTGTTCCTCACTCTCCATCTCCAATACAGGAAAGCAGCAGCTGCATAAATTCGCCCCAGAACATTTAGTGACTTACATGTCACCTCTTTTTGGAGTATGTGTTTATTTTTCCAAAGAGCTATTGAGTCAGAGACAGTATGTTTTATTTCTTAAAACTTTGGGTTCTGGGCACATCTGCTTTGAGTCTGTGCACCCTTGGGCAAGTTACTTAATTTCTCTAAGCATGAATTTGCTCATCTGTATGATGGAGAAAGCAACCATTCTCTCCCTATAGAAGGAAGCTCAGGTTTAAAGTCCACCCTTTATTCCAAGACCAGCTTCTGCTGTGACTCTCTACTTTCTTATTCACTGAGTCACGTTGGAAACCCTAGAAGAATCCTGACTTTCCCTTTTAATCTTTCCTTCTTAACTCTAGTGTACTTTTCTGTTCTAAGCAGGGACTGGCCTGTTTACTTGCTTTTAGCCACTACTTGGAATTTCCAAAGCCAAATATGCTCTCAGAAGTAGGCATCTACATCCCCAAATAAAGAGAAAGCAAAAAGATCCTAGACACTGGAAGAGCACAAGCTTCGAATTTGGTGGAACTACTTGCTCTGTCTTATAGTGGCAGTCTTTTTCCCTATGGCAGAAACCATACTAAACCGACATAGATCAGTGCTACAGGAGAGTAACAAAAGATGCCCTCCTGAGTTCACCTTTCAGTTTCCAAACCTGAATCTTTCTACTATGAGGGAAAGCACCATATATTGATTGCTGCCCAGAGAATATTCCACACACTTTAGGACAGCCCCTCATCCCTGGAAGGAATTGTCTCCAAGATGGGGATTCAAATCTTTCTTCAACAGGGGAATTTACTGTTTTACAAGCTCAGTCACTTCTGGAGATGAGATACATGATAAGATCAATAAGTTCTTACACCTACTGTAAATTAGTTTCTTGGTCAGCAGCAATGTTGTGGATATATTGAAAATGAATAGACATTTAGTAAGTTCTAGCATAGTGGTGTTGGCAGAAGGGTGGTGAGCAGCAAAGCATATCCAAGTCCAGAGTAAGTGTCTATTTCAACGAGAATTCCTTCTTGATAGCAGAGGTTCAGTGTACCCAAGCTGCCACCTGGGTGGGTCATGGTACCATATTGGGGGCACAGTGTTGGTTGCTGCTGCTGGCAAACTGGGAACTCCATCAAGATTATTTTAATGCTCACAAAGAGGAGTATCTCTCTTCCTGTTGTACCTTATTGTGTTTAATTTTGTTGGTTTTAATTCCTGCTTCAGACATTATCTATGACATTTTAAAGAACTGGTGTCCTGATTTTTCAGTCTTTCTTCACATTATAATAAGTAATCTAGAAATTGTAATAAAGATAGTTCAGTGATTTGTGGGACCAATGAGACATAATATTAAATTTAAGACTGTCCTGAAAAATGCAGTATATATCATCACTGGGAGTATGAATTTAGTTGTGTGACTTCAGATAAGTTGGTTTTCCCCTCTTTTGGCTTCAGGTGTCTCAACTGTGATTTTTGAAAGCTGGTCAATGACAGTGGTTTCCAGGTCTAATAAATGGAATAACACTGATCATGGAAACGTTTTGAATGTCTCCTTGATATGGTTGAGCTTGAATGCTGCTTTTGTTGTCCCGAAATAGAACTCATGTATAATGTAAACCACCAATACATATAATGTTTAAAAATCTATATCATAAATGTGATAAAGAAAAATAAATAGAAAGGAAGTAATTGGTTATAAAATAGCATGTCTTCTATTTATTTTTTAAATTTTTCTTTAACTGCCACCCTGGTTGCTTAATAAAGTAGTGTGTTTTCAATATGTAAATGGCTGGTCATTAGCTATCCAAAAAAACAAACAAACAAAAAAAAACAAACAAACCCATTTATAGAGGTTTGTACTTGTTTGGAGAATTGTTGCAAATCAACAGCTACAAATGCAGACATATTAGGTAGGTTGAAATATGTCTCAAATGCTGTGAGAAGTGTTGATGTTGATAATGTTATTTTGCAAAATGTTAAAAATATCTTGATACACTTCTAAAGTAATATCAAAATGCAATATTTAAAAAATTTATGAGGTAATTGTATTCCTGAAATCCATACAACATTATTTCATAATTTTGTATATATTTATTTAGGGTCTAGGTTTAGATAATTATAAACAAGACTTTGTGCTTGCAGGACATGGGTCTTCATTTTTTATCCAATTTGATAATTTTTCTTTTCTTTAGGGTGTTTAGGCCATTTATATTTAATGTTATTATTGCTATAGTTGGGCTTAAATCTACCATTTTGCTATTTATTCATTTTTTTTTTTCCTATCTGTTCTTTGTTCTGTTTTTCCTCTTTATCTTTATTTGGACTAAGTAAATATACTTTATGGCTCCATTTTACCTCCTTTGTTGTCTTGTTAGCAATACCCCTTTTATTTTTTATTTTAAATGTTTAGATAGTGTTAGGACTTATGGTATACCTCTTTAACCTATCATAGTCTACCTTCAAGTAATATTTAATACATGACATATCACAACCTCATTATAGCAGCTTCTCATGTACCCCTCCTGGCCATTGTGCTATTATTGTAATACATTTCATATATATTAAAAACTTTTTTATTTTTGTTTTAAACAAGTATGTTTTCAAGAGATTTTAAAAATAAGGAAAGTAGTCTTTTATATTTGCTCACAGATTTACTTTTTCTAGTGTTCTTCATTCTTTTGTGTAGACCCATACTTCCATCTTTCTAAAATTTCAATAGTTTGGGAGAACAGGTGGTTTTTGGTTACATGGATACATTCTTTAGTGGTAATTTCTGAGATTTTGGTGCATCTGTCACCTGAGCAATGTACACTTTACCAATATCATTTTCCTTCTGCCTTGTAGTGCAAATTTGTGCACAATGAATTTAGTCAGTTTTTGTATATCTTAAAAACATTTTTATTTCACCTTTACTATTGAAAATAATTCTGTGGGGTCGGTGGTGATATCCCCTTTATCATTTTTTATTGCGTCTATTTGATTCCTCTCTCTTTTCTTCTTTATTAGTCTTGCTAGCGGTCTGTCAATTTTGTTGATCTTTTCAAAAAACCAACTCCTGGATTCATTGATTTTTTGGAGGGTTTTTTGTGTCTCTATCTCCTTCAGTTCTGCTCTGATCTTAGTTATTTCTTGCCTTCTGCTAGCTTTTGAATGTTGTTGCT
>NW_016806761.1:1033081-1049248 GCF_001698545.2 Rhinopithecus bieti
AAATAAATAAATAAATAAATAAATAAATAAAAAGAAAAAGAAAATAATTTTCACTTGGTATAGAATTCTGAGTCAGCATTTCTTTTCCCTTTTAGCACTTTAGCAATGTTGCTCCACTATTTTCTGGCTTGCATTATTTCCAATGAGAAGTTGGCTATTATTTTTATCTGTACATAATACAACTTTTATTACAATAATTCTGCTTTCAAGAATTTCTCATCAATGGTTTTAAGTACTGTGCCTATGATGTGTTGCAGTGTACTTTTCTTCATGCTTCTTCTTGGTTGAGATTTGCTGAGCTTCTTAGATATGTGTTTTTCTTTCACTAAATTTTGAAAATTTCCAGCTATTGTTTCTTTGAATATTTCACTCTCCTTAAATTACATGTATATTAGGCTACCCATTAATGCTCTGGCCACTTTTGTTTCAATCTTTTTTTCTCTCTATGCTTCATTTCAGACAATTTCTAATGCTGAGTTCAAGTTCACTAATCTTTTCTTCTTTAGTATCTAAGATACTGTTAATTTCACCCAGTGTATTTTCATTACAGTCATATTTTTATCTCTAAAATTTTAAGTTATGTATTTTTAAAAAACTATCTATGTCTCTACATAGCATGCTCAATCTTTGTTCTGTATTCCCAAGCATATAGAATATAGTTACATGCTTTACTGTTTTTGTTTACTAATTTTGTAGTTCTGTATCATTTCTGGATCAGTTTCCATTGATGATTATTACTCTATATGATGGCTAATCTTTACCTATTTCTTTGCATGCTTGGTAATTTTTTATTTGATACTATATATTGAGAATTTTACTATATGGGATCCTGAAGGTTTTATCTGTTCTTCTATAAATATTTGAACTTTGTTCTAGAATGCAGTTAAGTTACTTAGAAACAGTTGTTTCTTTCAAGACTTGCTTTCAACTTTTGTTAGGCTAAACTAGAAAGGCCTTTAAGGCTAATTTTACACCACTACTGAAACAATACCATTCCACATACTCTACTTAAATGCTCTGTGAAATTACAAGGTTTTCCACTCTGACTGGTTTGAATACATACTGGTTTTAGCCTTATGTGAGCTTTAAGCATTGTTACCTCAGCTTCTTTGGATAGTTTTATCCTCATCATTAGCTAATTTCCTCATGTGCATGCACTGAGCTGTATTCAACTGAAGACTTGATGGGGTGCCTCTGCTGATCTCTTGAGCTTTCTCTGGAAACTCTGCAGTCAATAATCTGGGGCAATCATGGAGCTTACATTGTTTACATTTTCTCAGGGATTATTGTCTTTTGTTGTCTAATGTGTCTAATGTCTAATATTCCAATTAAAAAAAACTGTCTCAGGTGAGAGGGTAAACCTAGTCCCTTTTAGGTTGGAAACAAAAGTCTCTTGTGCTGTGTTTCTGTTTTTCTATCAACATAATATTAATCTCATTGGAAAATTTAGACAACTTCTTTTCTTTTGCCATTATCCATGCAAATTGCATAAAATATCTATAGTATAAATAAAAAATCTTTCCTCGAAATATCCGGTACACACCTGATAAAACACGAGGCCTTGCTCTTTTTTATTTTTATTATTTTATTTATTTTATTTTATTTTTTTTTTATTATACTTTAAGTTCTGTGGTACAGTTGCATACGTGCAGGTTGTTACATATGTATACTTTGCCTGTGGTGTGCTGCACCCATCAACTCGTTCAGCACCCATTCCATTCATCCATTTATATCTTGTATACTCCAATGGCAAGCCCTCCTCCTCCCCCCTCCCCCTCCCCATGAAGGCCCAGTGCGTGATGTTCCTTCCCTTGAGTCCACGCATTGATCTCATTGTTCGTTCCCAACCTATGAGTGAAGAACATCGCGGTGTTTCGGTTTTCTGTTCTTGGATAGTTTGCTAAGGATGATGTTTCCAGCTGCATCCATGTCCCTACAAAGGACGCAAACCTATCCTTTTTATGGATCACTGCATTAGTATTCCATTGGTGTATATGTGCCACATTTTCTTAATCCAGTCGCCTGTGCTCTTTTAAATTTCTGTTTGTTTCATTTTGCTTTTATTTTCCTGAAATTCAATCTTTGTATATAGGTTTTCTAAATGATAGTCATGTAGTTATTCATAAATGCTTTATTATTTTATTACTTCCATACCTGTAGCTGTTTTCCCATTTTTCCTACAAATTGGTCATTAGCATCTTTTATTGGGCTTTCCAGAAATTTGTCCGTGTTACTAGACTTTTCAAAACAAACAACCCTTTTAAATCAGCATCATTGTTTTTTGGTCTTCTTTAAATGTTTTCTTTCTCTTTTTACTATTTCCAATCTCATTTTGTCTTAGATTTACTTCATTATTCTTTATCAAACATCAGTTTCACTATTATTCATTCCTAAGTATTTAACAACCACTTTATAATAGCCCTTTTATCCAAAGGTTTGTCTCAAAATAATTACTTTCGTTTTCACACATATGTAATAATCCAGCCATGTTTTGTTTTCTTATTTCTAATTATTTTTGCAAAGTGATCCAAGAACATACATAGTCTGTCTTATGATGATCATTTTGAATTAACTGAATTTTCATTTGTCACTTAATATATGTTTGTTAAAAAAATACTTCCTCAGTGATCTAGAAGGATCACTTTCTTTATTTTTGTGAGGTTATTCTTCAAATATCTATTCATTTTTTTTTTTGTCTGCTTAATCTATCATTTTGGACATGAGGGGGGTTAAAATCTTCAACTATAATGTATTCTAGATTTAGATATTTTATTCTGTAATTTTATCCATTGTTGTGTAATAGAATATAAAGTTATATTGTTGACACATAGGTTTGTGATTGCCGTATCCTCTTATAATATTTTTCCTTTTACCATTTGAAAACTTATTTTAAGTTATTTTAGTATTCTGATCGTAAGTACTGTCACTAAAGTGTTTTGGCATTTTGTTTGTTTCATATTTGTCCTGTGTATCTTTTAAAAAGTCTTTTCATTTTAACTTCTTTTATTTCTTTTCAATTTTTATTTACATTAAGTGGGTAGTTGTGCAGGTTTGTTACATGGGTAGATGGCATGTTGTGGGGGTTTGGTGGTGTATGTATTATTCATCATCCAAGTAATAAGCATAGTACCCAAAAGGTAGTTTTTCAGTCTTTCCCCTCCTCCCACCCTCTACCCGTAAGTGGTCCTGGTGGCTACTGTTCCTTTCTTTATGTCTTTGTGTACTCAATGTTTAACTCCTACTTATGAGTGAGAACATGTAGCATTTGGTTTTCTGCTCCTGTGTTAATTTGCTTAGGATAATGGCCTCCAGCTCCATCCATGATCTTGTTCTTTTTTTTTTGTTACAAACACCACATTGTACATTTACACCATGGAATACTATGCAGTCATTTTTAACGTCTATGTACCCCTCTTTTTTGGCTTCTGTAAATAATGCTGCATCCTTTAAAAAAATAAAGTCTGACAATCTTATTTTAATCATTGAGTTTAATTTATTCTATCATAATTACGAATGTATTGACTTATTTATGATTTTTGTGCCTATGAGTGTGTATATTTCCTGTGCTTACTTAATTTTTCATTTTCTATGCCTGCTTTTCTATTTTGCTGTTATGTATTGGAAGGAACAGTAATTTTTGGTTGGTCCTTTTTTCTACTGGTGAGAAAAATATATTCTATTTTTTGTATTTTCTGCTAGTTATTGCTACTCACTAACATCCATCCATACACTCATTTTCTCCTATCAATGTCTTAGGCTTATCACTAACAATCTCTTCATCCCAGACAGATTAAGAACTTACTCAACTTTTGCTCTTTTGTTCTCTTCTCCTTCCTCAAATTGCTTGTAAGTATTATTTGGGATTTTATTTCCAGGCTTCTATCAATACATATATTTTTGTAGTTGTTTGCCGAGATACCTCTTTTCTTTAAACACATTTATTTATATATTCCATTTCTTCTCTTTGAATTAATTTCCTTGTTTACTGGAATACTTTTAAAAAATTATTTTAATTTCTGTGGTATATGTGCAGGATGTGCAAGTTTGTTACATAGGTAAATGTGCGTCATAGTGATTTGCTGTACCTATCAACCCATCACCTAGGTATTAATCCCAGAATGCATTAGCTATTTATCCTGATGCTCTCCCTTCTCCCACCCCATCCCCCATCAGTCCCCAGTGTGTGTTGTTCCCCTGCCTGTGTCCATGTGTTCTCAGTGTTTGGTTTCCACTTATAAGTGAGGACATGTGGTGTTTGGTTTTCTGTTCCTGCATTAGTTTGCTGAGGATAATGGCTTCCAACTCTATCCATGTTCCTGCAAAGGACATGATCTCGTTCCTTTTTTGGCTGCATACTGTTTCATGGTGTATAGGTACCACATCTTCTTTATCCAGTCTATCACTGATGAGTATTGATTTAAAAAAGTCAAGAAACAAGAGGTTCCATGTCTTTGCTATTGTGCATCATGCTGCAATGAACATATGCATGCTTGTATCTTTATAATAATATGCTTTATATTCCTTTGGGTATATATCTAGTAATGGGATTGCTGGGTCAAATGGTATTTCAGGTTCTAGATCTTTGAGGAATCACCACATTGTCTTCCATAATGGTTGAACTAATCTACATTCCCACCAATAGTGTAAAAGTATTCCTATTTCTCCACAGTGTCACCAGCATCTCTTGTTTCTAACTTTTTAATAATCACCATTCTGATTGATATGAGGCAGTATCTCATTGTGGTTTTGATTAGCATTTCTCTAATGATCAGTGATGTTGAGGTTTTATTATGTTTCTTGGCCGTATCAATGTCTTCTTTCAAGAAGTGTCTGTTCGTGTTCTTTGCCCACTTTTTAATGGGGTTACTTTTTTTTTGTAAATTTGTTTAAGTTCCTTATAGACTCTGAATATTAGAGCTTTGTCAGATGGATAGGTTGCAAAACTTTTCTCCCATTCTGTAGGTTGTCTGTTTGCTCTTGATGATAGTTTATTTTGCTGCGCAGAAGCTCTTTAGTTTACTTAGATCCCATTTGTTGATTTTGGCTTTTGTTGCAATTGCTTTTGATATTTTTGTCATGAAATCTTTGCCCATGCCTATGTCCTGAGTGGTATTGCCTAGATTTTCTTGTAGGCTTTTTATAGTTTTGGGTTTTACACTTAAGTCTTTAATCCATCCTAATTTTTGTGTAAGGTGTAAGGAAGGGATCTAGTTTCAATTTTCTGCATACAACTTGCCAGTTCTCCCAGCACTACTTATTAAATAGAGAATCTTTTCCCCATTGCTTGTTTTTGTCAGGTTTGTTGAAGATCAGATCGTAGTAGATGTGCAGTTTTATTTCTGAGTTCTCTATTCTGTTCCATTGGTCTATGTGTCTATTTTTATACCAGTACCATTGGTCTATGTGTCTATTCTATACCATGCTGTTTTGGTTACAGTAACCTTGTTGTGTAGTTTGAAGTCAGGTAGCATGATGCAAACCCACACTCAGGTATATCATAATTTAGTTTTATCATAATTTGTTTGAAGTCAGGTAGCATGATGCCCTTTGTTCTTTTTGCTTAGGATTTTCTTGGCTATATGTGTTCTTTTTTGGTTCCATATGAAATTTAAAACAGGTTTTTTTGTAATTCTGTGAAGAATGTCAACGAATGGTAATTTAATAGAAATAGCATTGAGTCTATAAATTACTTTGGGCAGTATGGCCATTTTCACTATATCGATTCTTCCTACCCATAAGCATGGAATGTTTTTCCATTTGTTTGTGTCCTCTCTGATTTCCTTGAGCAGTGGTTTGTCTGAAGAGGTCCTTTGCTTCCCTTGTTGTATTCCTAAGTATTTTATTCTCTTTGTAGCAATTGGTGAATGGGGGTTCATTCATGATTTGGTTCTCTGCTTGTCTGTTGTTGATGTATAGGAATGCTTGCAATTTTTGCACATTGATTTTGTATCCTGAGACTTTGCTAAAGTTGCTTATCAGCTTAAGAAGCTTTTGGACTGAGACAATGGGGTTTTCTAGATACAGAATCATGTCATCTGCAAATAGAGAGATTATAACTTCCTGTCTTCATATTTAAATACACTTTATTTATTTCTCTTGCCTGATGGCCCTGGCCAGAACTTCCAATACTACGTTGAATAGGAATGGAGAGAGAAGGCATCCTTGTCTTGTATTGGTTTTCGAGGGGAATGCTTTCAGCTTTTGCCCATTCAATATGATATTGGCAATGGGTTTGTCATAAATGGCTCTTATTATTTTGAAGTATATTCCTTCAATACCTAGTTTATTGAGGGTTTTTAACATGAAGGATGTTGAATGTTATCAAAGGCCTTTTCTGCATCTACTGAGATCATCATGTAGTTTTTGTCTTTAGTTCTGTTTATGTGATGGATTACATTTATTGATTTGCATATGTTGAACCAGCCTTGCATCTCGGGGATGAAGCTGACTTGATCGCAGTGGATAAACTTTTTGATGTGCTGCTGGATTCGATTTGCCAGCATTTTATTGAGGATTTTTGCATTGATGTTCATCAGGGATGTTGGCCTGAAGTTTTCTTTTTTTTTTTGTATCTCTGCCAGGTTTTGGTATCAGGATGATGCTGACCTCATAAGATGAGTTTGGGAGGAGTCCTTTCTTTTCGATTGTTTGGAATAGTTTCAGAATAAATGGTACCAGTTTCTCTTTGTACCTCTGGTAGAATTCAGCTGTAAATCCGTCTGGTCCTGGGCTTTTTTTTTTTGTTTGGTAGGCTATTAATTACTGCCTCAATTTTGGAACTTGTTATTGGTCTATTCAGGATTCAGCATCTTCCTGATTTAGTCTTGGGAGGGTGTATGTATCCAAGAATTTATTCATCTCTTTTAGATGTTCTAGTTTATTTGCATAGAGGTGTTTATAGTATTCTCTGATGGTGGTGTTTGTATTTCTGTGGGGTCAGCGGTGATATTCCGTTTATCATTTTGTATTGTGTCTATTTGATTCTTCTCTCTTTCCTTCTTTATTAATCTAGCTAGCAGTCTGTCTATTTCATTAATTTTTTAAAAAACAGCTGGGATTCATTGATTTTTTTTGAAGGATTTTTAAAAACGTCTTTATCTCCTTCAGTTCTGCCCTGATCTTGGTTATTTCTTGTCTTCCACTAGCTTTGGGGTTTGTTTGCTCTTGGTTCTCTTGGAATACTTTTAAGGCCTGGTATTACTGAAAACACCTTTATTTCATCACTCACATGTAATTAAAAGACTAAAGTTTTAAGAAAACTTTACATAGGTGTTTTATTTTAAAATTCATTTAGTTTTATTTTAATTGACAAATCATAATTATATATTTATGGGGCCTAACAATGTGATGTTTTGATATATGTTTACATAGTGGAATGATGAAATCAAGCCAAATAACATATCCATCACCTCACATACTGAGCATTTTTTGTGGTGAGAACACTTAAAATGTACTGTTTCAGGGGTAGAAGTTATTCTTTATTTTCTTCTGACTGCTAGTATTCTGTTGAGAGTAATGAAGTTCTTCTGATTTTATTATATTTTCCCTCTGTAAAGTTTTAGTTTTAGATTTTCTTCTTGATGTTACTAAAATATGATATACCTGGGTGTGGGTTTGGTTGCGTGTTTGGTTGCTTATTTATATATTTTTATTATTATTATATCTTCTTGGTAAATATTCTATTAGCCTTTTCAGTATGTACTATAACTAATTTTAATTATGAGGCAATTTCTTGGTTATTATGTCTTCAAATATTGCCCCCTCTGTAGCTTCTTTTCCCTGTTCTTATAGGATTTTTATTAAGCTACTATGGACACTTTTACTCCTGACTTCATATTCCTTAAAGTAGTTTGTATATTTTTATGTCTTTATTCCTTCTGATTTTGTGTGTGTGTGTGTGTTTCCTAGCTTGCAAATGTAATCTTTGGCTTTATCCAGTTTGTCTTTCATTATGTACATTGTACAGGAAGCTTAGGAGGTTCTGAAAGATTTAGATGGATATAGACAGTCCTTATTGCAGTGGTTGCTACAGCTAGACACTGCTCAAGTGATTCGAAGGGATTAAGGTTGGCATTGCATCACTCACCAAACACCAGTCCTGAAGATGCCAGAAAAGGCATGGGCAGTCAGAGGGAATACCCAACTACATTCAACAGACTGGGTGAAAGCTGTGAAAAGCCCTTACCATCTGAAGCTAATGGAACATGATGTAGGGTGGAGAGACAGCCTTGGGTGAGAGAGGACCAGGGAAGAAGACCAGAGGGCTACAGACTAAAGAAGGGCAGGTGGAGATTTCTGGGCCTATACTCTCCCCTCCCAACATCCATTTGCACCGACTGGGTAGGAAACTCCAATCTCAACCTTTGGACAGGAAGAGCTAAGCTGAGCTTCTCGTCCATAGACAGAATTGTGTCTCAGCATCTCTATACCACAGGGGCTTGGCAAAACCTGCCTGCCTCAAGCCTCAGCCTCTTAAATAGCACTGCCTTGATGGGGGTTGGGGAGAGGAACAGAAAATAGAAGTCCCAGCTAGAGGCAGAGTGGCTCAAAAACCCAAACCAGTCTCTCACAGGATATCAGGAGAGGCCCTCAAATGTAAGCCCTTCAAATGCAAGATAGATCCTGTCCAAACCTCAGCCCTGGGGAGGAAAACACAAGCTGAGTCACAGCTTTTAAGAGTACACACACAATGTGAAAAGGAGAGGCAGCCTACAATCTAAAGGTCATGTGGATGAGCTCCCTGGCAAACTTCATGAGGCATTAAGAAGCCCGAGCACTATATAAGAAAGACAACAAATGGAATGCTACATAAAAAATAGAATGGAATACGTCACAGTAACTAGATCTAACTAAACATACTGAAAAGACAGTATGCTAAAAATAAAAAGCTAAACCCAGCCATAGTAATATTTCCAGAGACATAAGATAAGACACTGAGAACATAAAGCAAGAATCAATGGCTACAGTAGGATGAATAATGACCTCCCAAAGATAATGGCATTCTAATCCCTGGAACCTGTGAATATGTTAAGTTACATGGCCAAAGGGCCTTTGCAGATGTGATTAAGGTTACAGATGTTGAGATGGGGAAAGTATCCTGCATTGGTAGGATCTGGGAGATCTTAGGTAGACAATCTGGTAGATCAGGTAGACAATCTGACCCCATGAGCTTTTAAAGTCAGCTGAAGTTAGTGAGAGAGGCCTGAGACATGACAAAGATTCAACTGCTGTTCCCAGCTTTAAAGACAAAGGGGTCATGAGTCAAGGCATGTAGGCAGCTGTGAGAAGCTGAGAGCTATACCCAGCAAGGAAGCAGGACCTCAGTCCTGCAACAATGTGAAACTGAATCCTGCCAACAACCAGCATGAGCCTGGAGGCAGGAGGCAGCCTCTAGCAGGAACACAGCCACCAACACCTTGACTTGAACACAAGGAGCCCTGATCTTGACCTCTGACCTGCAGAACTGTATGATGATACATTTGTGCCACTAAGATTATGACAATTTGTTATGGCAGCAATAAAATTACTAATACAGTATTCATGAAAATTTGTCAAAATAAACAAAGAGTGGCAGAGAATGGATGGCTTGATTCAAACTATCTCTTCTCCATATACTCTACCAGTAAAGTTTTCAGATTGTGGATATAGACACGTGCATCTCCAATGTTAGTAATTTAAAAACTATGAACATTATAAATAATAAAAACTTTTCTGTCTGAAAACTGTGCATAGCTGTTACTATGTTTTAAAATTATTGCTGGTAGGATGTAAAACATCACATTTTACAATAATCTCTAACTTGTCAAATGATTTTACTTTCACTATATCATGATCATGATAACCTTGTGAGGTAGAGATCACGGATGTGATTGTAACCCATTCTATGAATGAAGAAATTGAGACTTAAAGAGGTTTGCTGATTTGCCTTTGGTCATGTGGTAAGCTAGTGGCAAATAGGGCCCCTAACATCGTGTCTCTTTTTTTACCATTTTTTAAAAAATCTCAGTATAGGTTATGCTATGCTGAGATAATAAATAAATTTCTCAATTTTAGTAGCTTAGGAAAATAAAGGCTTGTTTCTCATTCACATAAAGTCTTCTGTGAATTAGCAAATTTCTTGCATCCTGGAACTATGCACCTGGAGCATCAAACTTTCAAGGTCACTGAGGCAGGAAATAGAGGGATAGAGAAGCCATCTAGCTCCTCATGCCCATAGCTACTGGCCAGAAAAAGTCACATGGCCCTGACCCAAGTACAAAGAAGGCTGCGAATTGTAGAGAAGCTCATGGACTACATGGTGACCACCAACTATTTCTGTCACAGCCACCTGTGTATCAATCATCTGGGAAGTCTTTAATAAATACACTTATCAAGTAAAACACTATATTGTCTGAAACTTTCCTTAATATGCCATAAAGAAAAAAGAGTGTGGAGCACTGAAAGATAAAAAAAGATTGGGGAAATGTTAATTGTTGAAACTGGGTGATGAGTACCTGGGAATTCATGATATTATTCTCTCTACCGTTGAGTATCTTTGAAAATTTCCATTATAAAATTTAAGCAATAAAAGAAAACTCTCATCCAGGGAACTTTTGTTTAGTATGTCTGAGGTGAGGCTTGGGTATGATTATTTTGCAAAATCTTCCCAGGTTGTTTCCAAGGGGATTTAACTCTATCGTTCATCAAGTTTCATATTCATACCATGGTCATGTATTATTTAAATATATATATATTTAATATACATATATACACACACACATACACACACACTTTTTTTTTTATTGCTGTTGGACTATTCAGTTCATGAATAATCAATTTTCATTATTTGTGTTCTGATTCCATGCTATGTATAGCTTAACCTTGAGTCTTTTTAATACCTATGGTCCTGATATTGTCACAAAATAAATGTTCCTGAGACCAGCCTAGTTAACAAAGAGATACCCCATCTCTACCAAAAAACATTTTTTTTTTTGTCCTGTGAAGAAATCTTTTTAAAAAAGAAAATTCTCCTGAGGTCAGAATACTTAGTTCCACCTCTGTGTTTTGGAAACTAGATGATGTGGTTGATTAAAAAGACCACATATTATTTGCAGTTTCTCCCATGGAGACTGGGCTCTATTTACCTACTTTTGAATTTGGCCTGGTTTTGTGGTTGCTCTGACCAATAGAATTCAGTAGAAGGGACACTGTGGGAATTCCAAGCCTAGGTATAGGCTTCTGATCTCACCCTCTTGGAAAATCACCTGCCATGTGGCCAAGCCCAGGCTAGCTTGCTGGAAACACATGACATAGCCGACCGTCTCACCAACCACCATACATGCGAGTCAGGTCACATTACATCGTTCAGCTGCAGTTGAGCCACTAAATAACTGCAGCCACGTAAGTGACCTCAAGTGAGACCAGAAGAACCACTCAGCTGAGCCCAGTTCAAATTGTTGGCCCATAGAATCATGAGCAAATAAAATGGTTGTTATTTTTAAGCCACTAAGTTTTGGGATGGTATGTTATGCATCAACAGACAACAGATTAGATGGTGCTATCCCCACAGAACCTCAAGACCATGGTTCAGATTTTAAAATGTGTTTTCTCTTTGTTTGGATTTTCTTTCTTCGATTCTTGAAAATCTCTACGCTGCACATCTCAGAGATTAGAAGAATTGCATCTCAGAAGTCTCAGAGTTAAAAAAACAATCAAACTTTGTTTTCCCTTCAAGGAGAACTGGTGTCCTTTATTCACTCAGCTTTCCTTTTATCTACTTTTATGACATCTGAGCTTCACTAGGATGTGATTTAATTTGGGGGTTGGAACAAAATTTACATTGTCATTGAGGTAGTTTTTCTGAGAGATAAACCTTCAAGGAAACACATATTGTAATTCAAGAGAAAGTGAGAGTTTTGAACTAGTGTGATTTCAAAAGCAAGAGTTCAGGCACTGAAGTCTATGCATTAACATACTCCCCAGATACTGTTGGTGGTATTTGCCTCTTCTGGGATTAACCCAAGAACCTTACGAGGCAGTGATAATATTAGGATATTCATTCCACAGGTGAGGAAAACAGGATTGAGTGAAAAAAAATGTTTGACTGATGCTAGTTTCTTACTATCACAGTTAGGAGAGATCTAATGTTTTGCAAAATCACACCAAGGACCTAAACTTTAATGAAGCAAACTTTCCCTTTCCTGTATCAATCCTCAGTGGGTCACGCAAAAGAGAACTGCTGCTTCCCAACCATTCTGTTCCTGAGTCTGTGCATTAAGTGAAGTCTAAATGAGAAACTTGCATTCCAGAGAAAGCACGTATGTGCCCCAAAGCAGATTAAAGCTGTCATGAATTCCTGAACTACACCAGTGAGTCTGAGCATCCTTGGGAATGATTTGCTAAACTGCTCCTTTTAAAGTTAAGGTGCCTTTGCTATAGATTGAATCTTGCCTATGAGATACAGTCTAAAAATAATGCATGAATTAAAAGGTATCATTTTTATTTTTTATCTTTAAAATGCTCACTATATCTAGCAGAGCTTACAATCTAGAATCTTTGACCCTAGGTAACAATTTTCATAATATATTTTAACCAAGAATAACTATTTTGCCTGTCTGAAAAGGGCATATTAAATGTATTTTAAGTGATATAGTTCATATATTTTCTGCTAAAAAAGTCATAAATGAGAGGAAAGGCATTTACTGTGAGAGGACACTGCCCACTTTATGAAGGGATTGAGTGGCAAAGACAAGCAACTTTTTTAAACTTGCTGACAAAGGGAGTGCCTGAAGCAGTGAGGAAGCCTTTCAAGAGAAATTAAACAAGGGGACTTTGATGTACACTTCTCTGTGCATATTCCTGAACCCAAGGCTACCACTGACTCAAAAATAATGAGCCCTGCCCTCAAGAGTTTACAATCTATATAGACATAGAAGGCATGATGCATTTGAAAAGTTAAGGGCAATAGAACAGGCAACACGGCAACAGCAACAACAAAAACAAAAATTCAGGAGAGACATGAGACATCACAACAGCACACGATAAATGTAAAATGAGTATGGGGTATATGCTACATGGACTCAGATGGAGCAGGGCTTTTGAGGGCTGGGCATGGGGCAAGGCCATGCATGTTATGCAATGGGAACAGTTTTCGGATCCTAAAGAGTGAACAAGATTTGGGAAAGCTAAAAGGAACAGGTAAGGTAACCCAGTTTGAAAAAATGTAGAGATGTTGATATATGAGATAGCGAAGGAAAGAAGCAAGAAAGCATATAACAGCATGCATAGTTTGGAGACCATGAATAGAACAATGGAGTGAAGGTGTGTGTTGGTGGAAGGTTGGTGATTTAAGCCTGACTATGGGGGCTTTTAGTGGTCAAGGTATTTGATCTCTATTACCTTGATAACTGGAATCTCATATAAATCTTCACGTGTCTTCAAACACTTATTAAGATGTCCAAGAAGACTAAGGACTATCTATCTTGAAAAAGGGACAGATATTTTCCTAAGCGTTATAAGCTAAAATAAGATACACCACTCTTTCAGCCTTTGGATTGAAAAGAATGATTAGAAGCCCAGCCAATCTATTTAATTGGGATCAGGCTGATAGCCTCTCGCCACTAAAATATAAACCTAGTTCTATGATTTAAAGTCAGACTTTTCTTACACAAAACTGGGCATAAAGAAATCAAACACTAATCTTCACTGCATTCTCCCACCCAAACACACTCATGTGTGCACAAACATGCATATGTGTGCACTCAAAGGTGATGTTAAAAATACTTAATAATGTAATGTATAACACATATATAAATGCATGTATTAAAAAATTGCCTAGGGAGTAGCTTAAAATAGCTACAAATTTCATCAAATCATTATAACAATTTCCAAATAATTTGTTGATAATCAGAAATACTGATCGCAATTTTTTGTTTTAAGTGATTATTGTCCAAAAAATAAAGCCTTCGTCTGAGCCTCGATTTGATGAGGCAAGCTGCATCAAACCCTTCCAAGGATACTTCATTGAATTGTGAGCCATTAGCCCTTAGTGCCCGGGTGCTATGTAGCAGCCAGAGGCAAACAGATGTCTAGCTCGTGCTGTGTGGCTCAGTACATGCCTGGACATCAGGACTTCCCATGAGGTTTGGACCTGTGACTTGTCTCTCAGGGATAATGCTGCTCCCCTACCATTGCCCTGCTAAAGATGGCCCTGGAGCAGGAGGCAGAGCTGAATACACCCTGCCTTCTCACATGTGCCAGCCAATGTGAACCTCATTATCACTGGGGTCATGTTTAATGGGATTACACAAGAAGCAGTAGTAGCAGGGCTTTCATATTCTAAGTAATAAGGGATCTCACTTCTGTTTTGATTTTAGTAGGAAGGATCTCTGCCGGTAACAGTGAGCTTAAAAGAATCTTTCCAATTGTGGAAAGAGCAGGCTCAGGCACTATTTTCTTAAGTCAAGTATTGGCAAGCATGTGCACAAAGATGAATGTACAAAATTCTAACAGTAGAGCAACTGTATTCCAGGAGAAGAGAATGTAGATTGGATGTGTCTTGACCTTCTAGCTTTAAAGGAGGTCACCATTTCCTCAATTAGGAAACTCTGTTCAGAATTCAGTTACCTACAAGTGTGTGTAGAAAATAAAGTATGATTTTCTGTATAGAATATAGAACTTGAAGTAATATCTTGAAGTAATCTGTTATCTTTATAAAGTCCTGAAGTGAAATAAGCCTCTTTGGATACTGTTTTATGTAAATGATTGTACTTAGATGGATCCTTCTTGCTATAAAGTTCGAGATCAAGTGCCCAGGTGGTAAAGCCAGGTGAGTAGCATTAATTACAGCATTCTAAAACCATGAAGTATGCTGCAATCTGGACCCCTTAAATACCATTAATTTCCACATTGAATAACTAAGGATTATGACAGAGGAGTTTGAGCCTTTATATGCATAATGGTCACCAAAAGAGGTGGGAAAAAGTGCAATTTTGGGGTCTCACTCCCAATCAGAGGATCTGATTCACCTGGGGAAAGACTCTGGAATCATCCTTTTAACAAATGCTGAGGCTTTCTGATGCCATTGTGAGGCATTCTTGTGACATTCTTGTGACACTGTGAACCACACCTTAAGAAACACTGAATTAGGGCTTTATGTTTCAGATCACAATCGTCGCTCTTTTGCATAAAGGAGGGAGTGATTAGGGTAGGGTGTAGGATAGAGGAAAGATAAAACATGGTATTCTTGATAGCTAAAGAAAAACATCAATAAGTTGCTTCTCTCTTCCCAAGAACTGCCCAAACATGCCAATTTTACAGAAGCTGTGCAAAACAGGAAGCTACTGCAGTTAATTTCTCACAAATTTACAATCAGATAAAGACAGAGGTCATTATGACAGAGACAGCAGGCTGGGAGGGGTGAGAGTGGGGTGCCATCCTGTTACTCTCTTTACTTCCAAAACTATTATCATTTGTAAATGAAACGAACACACTGCCAGTTCTGATTCTGAGTCACTAACCAAGTAGTTAAATTTAATAAAATTCCAGTCTAATCCAGACAATTCATGGCCAACTAGGAACTTTCTCATCAAGTTGTTTTGTTATACTTACTTTTATGACATGTGGATGGATTCAAAATCAATTATCATGCTGGAGAATACTATGGATGAGTCAGAAGAAATGAGCTAAATTTACATGTAGCAACATATATAGACCTCAAAAACGAAAGACTGAATGAAAAAAGCAAGGTACACAATGGGATCAATAGAAAAATACTATTTATAAATATAATATGCACACATAAAATAATGTCAACTATTTTTCAAGGTTGAACACATATCTTTTATTTTTTTAATTATACTTTAAGTTCTAGGGTACATGTACACAACGTGCAGGTTTGTTACATATGTACACATGTGCCATGTTGGTGTGCTGCACCCATTAACTTGTCATTTACATTAGGTATATCTCCTAATGCTATCCCTCCCCACTCCCCCATCCCACAACAGGCCCCAGTTTGTGATGTTCCCCATCCTGTGTCCAAGTGTTCTTATTGCTCAATTCTCACTTATGAGTGAGAACATGTGGTGTTTGGTTTTCTGTCCTTGCGATGGTTTGCTGAGAATGATGGTTTCCAGCTGCATCCATGTCCCTACAAAGGACATGAACTCATCCTTTTTTATGGCTGCA
>NW_016806761.1:1052128-1064187 GCF_001698545.2 Rhinopithecus bieti
AGTCTGTGTCTTTTAATTGGAGCATTTAGCCCATTTACATTTAAGGCTAATATTGTTATGTGTGAATTTCATCCTGTCATGATGATGTTAGCTGATTGTTTTGCTCGTTAGTTGATGCAGTTTCTTCCTAGCATCGATGGTCTTTACAATTTGGCATGTTTTTGCAATGGCTGGTACTGGTTGTTCCTTTCCATGTTTAGTGTTTCTTTCAGGAGCTCTTGTAAGGCAGGCCTGATGGTGACAATATCTGTAAGCATTTGCTTGTCTATAAACAATTTTATTTCTCCTTCACTTATGAAGCTTAGTTTGGATGGATAAGACATTGAAAATTCTTTTCTTTAAGAATGTTGAATATTGGCCCCCACTCTCTTCTGGTTTGTAGAGTTTCTGCCGAAAGATCCGCTGTTAGTCTGATGGGCTTCCCTTTGTGGGTAACCCGACCTTTCTCTCTGGCTGCTCTTAACATTTTTTCCTTCATTTTAACTTTGCTGAATCTGACAATTATGTGTCTTGAGGAGTATCTTTGTGGCATTCTCCATATTTCCTGAATTTGAATATTGGCCTGCCTTGCTAGGTTGGGGAAGTGCTCCTGGATAATATCCTGAAGAGTGTTTTCCAACTTGGTTCCATTCTCCCTGTCACTTTCAGGTACACCAATCAGACGTAGATTTGGTCTTTTCACATAGTCCCATATTTCTTGGAGGCTTTATTCTTTTCTTTTTACTCTTTTTTCTCTAAACTTACCTTCTTGCTTCATTTCATTAATTTGATCTTCAATCACTGATACCCCTTCTTCCAATTGATCAAATTGGCTATTGAAGCTTGTGCATGCATCACGTAGTTCTCGTGCCATGGTTTTCAGCTCCATCGGGTCATTTAAAGTCTTTTCTACACTAGTTATTCTAGTTAGCTGTTCATCTAATCTTATTTCAAGGTTTTTAGCTTCTTTAAGATGGGTTCGAACATCCTCCTTTAGCTCGGAGAAGTTTGATCATCTGAAGCCTTCTTCTCTCAACTCGTCAAACTCATTCTCCATCCAGCTTTGTTCCATTGCTGGTGAGGAGCTGCGTTCCTTTGGAGGAGAAGAGACGCTCTGAGTTTTAGAATTTGCAGCTTTTCTGCTCTTGTTTCTCCCCATTTTTGTGGTTTCTCCCCATCTTTGTGGTTTTATCTACCTTTAGTCTTTGATGGTGGTGATGTAAAGATGGGGTTTTGGTGCGGATGTCCTTTCTGTTTGTTAGTTTTCCTTCTAAGAGTCAAGACCCTCAGCTGCAGTTCTGTTGGAGTTTCCTGGAGGTCCACTCCAGACCCTGTTTCCCTGGGTATCACCAGGCAGAGGCTGCAGAACAGCAAATATTGTGGAATGGTAAATGCTGCTGCCTGATTGTTCCTCTGGAAGCTTCATCTCAGAGGGGCACCTGGCCATGTAAGGTGTCAGTCAGCCCCTACTGGGAGGTGCCTCCCAGTTAGGCTACTCAGGGGTCAGGGACCCACTTGCGGAGGCAGTCTGTCCATTCTCAGATCTCAAACTCCATGCTGGGAGAACCACCACTCTCTTCAAAGCTGTCAGACAGGGACATTTAAGTCTGCAGAAGTTTCTGCTGCCTTTTGTTCAGCTATACCCTGCCCCGAGAGGTGGAATCTGCAGAGGCAGGCAGGCCTCCTTGAGCTGCAGTGGGCTCCACCCAGTTCCAGCTTCCAGGCTGCTTTGTTTACCTACTTAAGCCTCAGTAATGGTGGGCGCCCCTCCCCCAGCCTTGCTGCCGTCTTGCAATTTGATCTCAGACTGCTGTGCTAGCAATGAGTGAGGTTCCATGGATGTGGGACCCTCTCAGTGAGGTGAGGGATATAATTTCCTGGTGTGCCATTTGCTATTGGAAAAGCACAGCATTAGGGTGGGAGTGACCCGATTTTCCAGGTGCCATCTGTCACAGCTTCTCTTGGCTAGGAAAGGGAATTCCCTGACCCCTTGTGCTTCCTGGGTGAGGCGATGCCTCTCCCTGCTTTGGCTCACGCTCTGTGGGTGCACTCACTGTCCTGCACCCACTGTCTGACAAGCCCCAGTGAGATGAACCTGGTACCTCAGTTGGAAATGCAGAGATCACCTGTCTTCTGCGTCGCTCACACTGGCAGCTGTAGACTGGAGCTGTTCCTATTCGGCCATGTTGGAACCTCTCCAGGTTGAACACATATCTAAATGAAAATATGAATGATGGAATGGGGATATATGCATTTAATAAACTAAAGTGAGTCCTTCTACTGGGAAAAGGAAAATTGAGTTTGGGGTTGGAGGATAAAGGGGAAAAACAACAAACCAAACCAAACCAAACCAAACCAAACCAAACAACAAAACAGGGACCTGGTCACAGATCAATGATAACTGTGGATCTTGAGCGGAGATGTGTGGTAGACTCAATTCAGAAGCCTGTAAAGGATAGAATGAAAAGTGCTGACAACTTGATCCTTGCCCTTAGGGAACTGCAATTTAGTTGCAGTTATTTGTATGAAACTAACAAGGAAAGATATTACATAATCAAGTGTTAGGTGAGACTAACAACTATAATAGTTGAGAGAATAGAGAGAAAAAAGAAAAAATAACAGTAATTTTAAGGCAAAAGAAAAGAAAATATTCTTTGGTGTCTGCTAGTGGTCCTCCTAAGCATTTCATAGTATGATCATTTTCAGAAGTCTCTTATTTTCACCATTTTCTCAATGGTCTATAGGAATTAGATCAGTTTAAATCTTTTAGTCTTATCTTGGTTCCCGAGAACTATTTGTCTACTTATTTACTTTCTTTATGCAGAGGAAATATGATTGAATTTTGCTTAAATGAGGAGAATGTTCATTTAACTTAATTTCATTTATTTCTTCTTACTCATTTTTTTTCACACCGAGTTTTACAGTGTGAAGGCTCTGTGAAGTCAGGAGATGTTTGCAAAGATTTTCCAGTACAAAAGTGTGTTCTTCTACTGTACATTAGTTAGGGTAATGTGGACTGCCACAATAGATATACCGCCAATCTCAGAGGCTTAAAGCCCACATCACAGAACAATGATGGTTCTCCTGGACTGCTGGCTCCCCTCCACACAGTGATTCAGGAACCCAAGTTCCTTCAATCTTGTGCCTTTGCCATCTTATATACTCCTGGTTTTCCCTGGGGGTCTTTTCCATTCCAGCTAAGTGGAAGGGGAGAAAGCCTGGCAGCTCCTGGGCCCCCGGAAGCCCAGCCACACATCTTGGACCCTCTTCTTGCCCTGAGGTGCTTGGGCAGCAGGGGGCTCTCGAGGCCATTCTCATGTCTACAGCGGTTGGGGGTGTGGAGGGAGTCTGTGAATCTGAGAGTCATTCAGGTGACCTCCTGCAGGGAGCCTTCTGCCACCAGCCCCTCCCCAGACCCTCAGGTAGAGCCAACAAAGCCATGTGCTGCCCTGTCGCCGAGCCCAGCTGCAGGTGGCTCCTGGTGCTAACAGCAAAGTCACACTCCCAGGCCTGCCTGATTCCCTCCCCAAGGCCACAGGGAGCCCATTCAGCTTCTCCCAAGCCCAGGTCAGGCCTGGCCTCATCTCAGACCCTGCTTAGGATGGGGGATGTGGCTGGAGAGCTCCTGTGCTCAACCCTTCTTGGTGCATTTTTTTTGAAGAATAAAATTGCCTTTCTCTTTGTAAAAACAACAACAAAAATGAAACAAAATAAAAAAAGATGAAAGACCACATTTGGGAAGTTTTAGGGGTCAGGCCTGGAAGTTACAGCACATCACTTCCTATTCCCATCCCGTCGGCTAGTACTCAGTCATACGGCTGACAGGCAGGTGAGGAATGCATGACTATGCATGGTCATATGGCTGACAGGCAGGTGGGGAATGCAGGCAGGCATACGCCTATCTGCATGCTCAGGCATGGAAGATGGGTCTGCCACAAGACTCCCATTTATTTACTCATTAGCATCAATCTCTCATTCATAGAAGGTGTAGAAATGAGGAATGATAAAGGTGCAAGGAATTAAACCTTTGATTTAACTTGATCTATTTGACATTAAGTAAAGAACCTGGATGTGACTTTTGAGTCTTCCTGACCAACATTCATTGCTCACAAGATAAGGAGAACTACATGAACAGAACAATGGTATACACTGGAAGGGCTGGCAAGTCTCCACCTGACAAATATCCTGGGATGTGGTCAAGAGGCCGATGGTCAGCTTTGTGCTGGGCTCCTTCGGCTCCCTTTTCTGATTTCTCTGAGCGAGTGTCAAGCTGTCTGAACCTTTCAGTCTTGATTGTTTTCTAGTTTTATCCCTGACCTGCCTACACCTTTGGTACTTGCTTGACCCTTGCTTCTCTGGCTGATTTCCTTGGGCTCCACTGCCTGACAGCCTGAATTTCTGTGTCAGTTACTTCAGCCCTAGCTGTGCCTGCATCAACTTTCCTTCCAACTTGTCTGAGTGCATGGCCAGCCACCTTTCATGTCACTAAATCTGGGTTGTGGTACAACCTGGTTAGTATCACATTGTTGCTGTCTTTATCTCAGGGTGATTATGGTCTATCAATAGTTGGGATTTCTGTGTGAAATCCCCACAAAAGACATGAATATTTTATCCCACATTCACACATATATATTTGCACTTGACGAGAGGTATGCTGAGTCACCCATACATTTCAAATAAAAATTGAAATTTGAGTCATGAAAGGAAGTTCTCCTGGGGACATCTGCTCCAGTGTCTCTGCCACGTGCTTAGGAATTTGCTCATCCTATTTGATAACTATTCAAAATGCTCTGGAGGGAACCGAGTTGAATTTTCAACTCGGGCCTGGGAAAGTAATGTGACTGAGTAAATCCTTTGTTCCTTAGGATAATGCAGGATTAAAATACCTGTAGTCAGGTGATCAATCAATGGTGCAGATATTGTGCCTTAGTTTGGGCAGCTGTAACAAAGTACCCTAGACTAGTGGCTTGTAAACAACAGGCATTTGTTTCTCATAGTTCTAGAGACTGGAAGTCCCAGATCAGGGTGTTAGCATGGTTGGGTTCTGGATCAGGGTGCCAGCATGGTTAGGTTCTTGGTGAGGGCTCTCTTCTGGGTTGCAGACCACCAACTTCTCATTGTATCATCACAAGGCAGAAGGAGAGTGAGCTAAGTCCCTCTCTGGCCTCTCCTTATAAGGGCACTAGTACTATTCTTAAAGGCTTAGGTCTACCTTTATGACCTAATCAACTGCCAAAGGCCCCACCTTCTATCACACTGGAGGTCAGGCTTTAACATATGAATTTTGGGAAAACACAAACATTCAGTCCATAACAGATTCATAATATGTCTCTTTCTCTCTTTACTCAAACATTTATGTGCAGTGGTTAATAGTGTATAGTGCAATAATTTATTTGCCTTTGATTTATGGAGGGATCGGCAAACTACAGCCTGTGGGCCAAATTGGGCCTGCTGTCTGTTTTGGTAAATAAAGTTGTATTGCAACACAGCCATGCCCGTTTTTTAACATATCATCGATGATGGCTTTCATGCTCCTACAGCAGAGTTGAGTAGTTGCCATAGAGACGGTATGGCTTACAGAGCCTATAATACTTATTATCTGGCCCTTTACTGAAAAAGTTTACTGAGCCCTGCGTTAGACACAGACAGTAAAAGTGAATACCTTGGAAGCACTTAATTTCTGAGACAGAATAGCCAACAAATGGGTGTTTGTTTGTTTTTTAAATCTCAGTCTTCCTTTAATTACTTTGTCCCTTCTGCCTGGACTACTCGGACACTTCAATCATGTATCCAACAAATAGCCACGATGTGCTTACTATGTGGCAGGCATTGCTCTTGGTGCTGTGACAAAAACAGGACATATAGAGCCTCTGTCTTCACAGATCTCATATTCTATTGGGTGGAGAGACCAGAGATTGATGAGCAAGTAGATGTATAACATCATGTCTCCTTATGGTTCACCTTATGAAGATAAACAAAGCATGCGCAAGGGTCTCTGTCTGATTAATTGCTCCTTAATTCCTTATTCCTCTAAGGTCTTTCTCAAGCCAGCTTCCTTCATAAGATCATTCTTTATTTTGTCATTTAGTCTTCGCCTATTTCCTTCCCTTGTAACTCAAAGCTCTTTTTATTTTGAACTTTTAAGGAATTTATATCATTCTACCTTGGACTGTAGTTCTTTGTATATGTATTTCTTCTTCACCATAGATTGTGAGCCCATTGGTGACAAGGGCAATGTGGTAAATTCCAATTTCTCAACAGTAACCCACACAGTGCCTGGACATGGGTCAATATCTTTGATTAAGCCACGTCTTGGTTCTAATACTGGAGGTTTTTGGTACACGACGATTTGATGCACTCTCCCCTCTGTGGTCTTACAGAGGCTATGATCACCACTGTGTCCCATCAGCCACTTACAGACAGAGGGAGGGAGTCTCCCACATTTTTAGGAATGGGAATCCCTTCAGGAATTCACTACGCCCACAGGCCCATCTGGACAATAAGATCTACCTTTTCTTTTGACATACAAACCAGAGAAAATCTTAAAATGTTATAGCCTGAATTTTCCCCAGTAAGGAAAGAAAAATCCAACCAATTAACCAAGTAAAAGGGAGGAAAGGAGGGAGTTGCACAAATCATTAGCAAATAGAAAATTAAACAAAAAGTTCTTGGCTTTTCTTGTTGTTTTAAACTACCCCCTGATTCCACCCAGAGTCTAGGTACTGGTCTGTTGATAGGAAACCACATTACTTTGTTGGAAAGAAACTAGTATTGGAGGTTGTATTAATCAGAGCTTGAGGATGAGCCAATTTCTTCCATGCATGGGATGAATGGGGTTATTCATGAAGGGGCATCTGGGCAAGAATTGGGAGCATTGTGGCTAACTAAGCCAGGCTAGCCCTTGAAAGCAGAAGGGAAATCTTTCAGAACAAATGAGCAACAGCTAGGGTGAAGAAGGTCAAAGGTGCCTGTAGAAGGTGAGTGGGAAGGAAATGAAGAGTTGCAACCTGTTACCAATTAGCATGGTTCTTTGGGCCAAATCATGCACAAGTGGCTCATGGGTCATGAGCTTCCTGCAGTACACACATCCCTGAGCCATCCATGGAAAAGACCCATCTCTGTGACCCTTAGCATGAAAGAAGCTAATTTTGTTATTGTCTTTTTCTCTTCAGCAGCATCATTGACATTTTCCACTATTTCTCAGCCCTAGGAGGGAAAAGCCCGTATTTCATATAATGCTTAAGATAAAATAAGATTCCTAGATGCCCTTGGCTTCTATTTCAGAACATTCAAGTTTCACTGAATTAGAAAGTCTGGAAATTTCTGTTGATCGTGGGGGTGTTTACAAATTGGGGACAAGGTGGCAGCCAACTTACTGTGGGAACTTGGGCAAGAGTCTTCCCTCTGCCCACAGTGGAAACCCTCCCTCTGAAATCAGGAAGGCTGCAAGGATGACCGGAATTTGCTTCTTACTGTGCTACAACCACACATCCTTGTACAAAGTATAGGAGGATTCTTGTCTTCTAGAAGCCAGGCTGTATTCTTGAAGTCTTGCTTTCTGGGACCATCTGCAGGCACCTGGGGTAGAAGCAGCCCTGGGGCAGATAATACAGCCAGTGGTCAGGTGGTGGGCTTGCTTGTCTTGTAGGTTTCTGCCCTTACGTATGGAAAGTCTTTGCCATTTGACTATATACCTTCATATCACTACATTTGTGCGTATCCATCTATTGAGCCTGTGTCCATTCCTAGGATCCTGTGTTCATTTTTCCAGAAAAGTCTATGTTTTCCAGTTGACCCAGTAGGAAAAAAAGGTGATCTTTGGAAGGTGAAGACAAATCTATATCCATCGTTAATGAACTTGTGGTTGCCTATAATGACAAACACAATAAAAATTTCCCTATAGTAAATATACATAAATTTTTATAATAATATCAGTGTTACTAATACAACGGCAGCTTTCATTCCTTGAACACTTACTATGTGCCTGGAATTATGGTAAGAACATTTAAAGTATAGTGTAATACATATACCATGAGGTAACTACTAATATCATCTTCATTTTACAGATGAAGAAAGTGAGGCTTAGGTTAAGTAACTTTCCCAATGACTCATGACCCGCAAGAGGCAGAATCTGCAAGCCTAATTCTAGAACCCATGGTCTTTATTTCTATATTATAGTTGTCCCAGTTCACGCAGCTAAAAATTGATGGAATGGAGGCTCAAACCCAGGCAGCCTGACTCAGAGGCTTCATTCTTTTCATTTTACTATGTTTAAATTTTTTTCTGCGTTTTTTCATATTTCTACCAGATGTGCTTAATTGAGTGCTAGCTCTTTTTCTTCTTGACGACAGGAGGGTTCAGGAGATTCATGGCCTATTGCTTAGTAGTTAGGAACTTTGCAGTGTAGATTAGTTATACACATTTATGGGAGAATGAGACATTGTATTGCATTGAGATGTATAAATAGAGGCATTTTTAAAAAAGCATGCTTGTTGTAAACAGCTGCAGCAGGAAGATTACAATTGTATCTATCTCAAACACTAACCAGTTGCAGCAAACATTTTAGATTTTGTGTAATAATGGAGTCAATTCTAAGTGGAAAAAGAGCAAAACGATCAATGGATAACCTCATTGTCAATTCTGTCTTACTTGAAACAATACATTTATTAACACCAGGTACAATTATAAATAATTAGCTGAAAATCAAATCCTATGACTTTTCAAAGTTATCTAAAATGTTTCCTATTTCAGGTTAGTATAGCCTGGATGTATACTAAAAAAATTTAAGAACAACAGAGTCCTCATCTCTTTACATTGACTGTCAGGAAATAACAAGACAGGATTTGTAATTTGAGGGAAAAGTTAGTCACAAATAGATACACTCTTACTTGAGACATCATCTTCCATGGGATTAGTCAACAAATGAGTTTTCTGATTAGCTAGCACAGAGTAGGGGTTTACAAGAAAGCATCTGGAACAAAGGAATTTTAGGTTCAACTGGACATCTTCCTAATTTTTCTTTAATATAAGAAGGTAAACCCATTTTCTGATTCAATACTTTCCATTCTCAAAGAAGTAACTGATATTATCCTACTTCCACAGCATTTGCTAGAAGCTTATTTAACTCAAGTCTTGATTTAAGCCTAAAATTCCACAAAATAAATGACAAATGATGAAGTGGGATTCTTCAGATTCTGAATCCAGGCTATTGACCTGCCACTTCCTATTTCTATCTGTATTCTTGTGTAAGATTCTTGGAAGGCACTGAGGCACAGGCTTTAGAGGTCATGGTCCAAGTTGTAACCATTAGTTTGACGAAGGTTTTTGACTGTCTTTCTGATACATAATAGATTGCATTTTCTGGCTTCCTTGCAGTTTACTGGGAACGCTTGAGCAGCCCTGGCCCAGATGCTGTATTTGAAAGTGCACATTACTTCCTGTCAGAGTCTGATTGACAGGGAGCTGTCCTCCTGCACTCTTACCCTCTACCGTGGAGGGAAAACAATGAGTTTTATATGACTGCTCTGTTAGCCTGACCCGTAGAATGGGGCTGTCATAGAAAAGAGCAGAAAAGATTATGTAGCCTAAACAAGCAATCAACTTTTTTTTTTTTTTTTTGGTTTAAACCACTGAGATATGGGGATTGTTAGTTATTAGAGCATAAGTTAGCCTATCACGAGGCCGGTTACTTGTTAGAGTGTTGTATGTCACAGGCAAGCTCAAGAATCACCAAGACAGTCCTGAAGATCAGTAAGATGGAGGGGTAGAGAGACTTTTCTTTTTATATTAAGCTTTATGATAAAGCTTTAGTAATTAAAATAGTGCAGTATTGCTAATGTGATAGATAAAATGGCCGATAAAAGAAAATGAGAGTTCAGAAGCAGCCCCAAGCATATTGGAAAATTTTATATTTGACATAGGTAGTATTGTAGATCACTGAGAAAAAAAAGAATAGTCAGGAAATGGGGCTGGGAAAGTTGGTATTCCACATGAGAAAAAAAGTGGATTCAGTCCCCTTTCTCATATAAAAATCCGTTCCCAATGGATTAATGAGCTAGACATGAAAGGCAAAAATTTTAAATTTCACTGCAACATTTGGTAGAGAAATCATTCTTAACAGAGAGGAAAACATGGATGAGTCAATATTTTATATTAAGATTAAGGAAACAAAAGTCTCTATAAAAAAAGGCTGAAAAGATAAGCCACACAGCATTTATTTGCAAAGGATCACACATCAGAAAGAAAAATGATAACTGAAAAATAATTCTGTTCATGGCAAAAGATTATAGCCATTTCACAGAAGAGGAGAAACAAATGGCAAATGGATATTAGTGAAGATACACCATTAGTTATCAAGAAATGCAAATTAAGTGCACATAAAAATGCAAAAAATCAAGAAGTTTGACAAAACCAAATGCAGATGAGGATGCGGATTGATGGGAAGTCTTGTGCTTTTTCCATTAGAGTGTTAGTTGATAAAACTACTTTAAAAAACATTGTTTTCATTCCCTTATAGAGCTGAGCACTTAATTACTCTACAAATGAGCAATTTCACTTATAGGTGTCATGAAGAAATACTCTAAATATACACACTAAGACACATGTGATAACATTCATTGGAGCATTGTTGGTAAGAACAAAAATCCTGAAACAATCAAAATGTCCACTGATAGGAATATAATTTCTGTAATGGTGGAATATCTTTTAAATGGACTTTTATATAAATTAGTGAAAAGTAAATGAGTATCATATTCATACATAATTATGAATGAATCTTTAAAACTAATAGAGTAAGAAAAAAAGTCATACAGTAGAATAGTACATATAGAATGGTACCATTTTAAAATTCTTAAAACTAAATGTTGAGAAGGAAGCTAGAGAATGTGCTAGGGAAGGAACACAGATACAGTAATTTTGTTAATACTCCAATTCTTAAGCAGGTGACAGGTCCATAGGCAATCCTTTTACTATCATGCTTCCTTCTTTATGCATGTGTCCCATATGCAACAAATCTGATATATTTTTCCCCAAAGACCTTGTATAGGAAGAATAGTAGTTTCCAGATAAGTGTCCAATGAAGTTTGAATAAAAGGTATGTCTTTTCATTGGAAAGCTCTTCTAGCAACAGGAACTTCTTCATTCTCCAAGCACCTTTAAGTGTTCAAAATTAGAGTTGCCTTTCTCAACAATTTTCATTTCTGATTTCAGTGTTCATGGATGGCTTTGAAATTTTCCAATAGTAAGTAACAGAAGAATGACTCTTTGTCTGGCAACATTTCCTTTCTCTCCTTTCTTTTTCTTTTTATTAATTTCAACTAAATTATTGATATTTTGTCAATTTATAAATGCTCCTGATTCCTTGAGCATGCATTATGTCTAAGACATTTGCTTCCAAAATATTTTTGTCAGTGTGAAAGAGCTTTCTTAAATGATAGTCTTTATTTTTGACATTTTAATTTAACTTTTGATTTTTTTCTGGGAACCAAGGGATAATTTAACTTTTCAGATAATTCTTTCATGCTTCTGTGTCAGTGCTTGCGATTTGTCCAATAATTACAATAGCTAACATTTCTGTAGCACTACTGAGAGGTGACAGTGTGCCAGCAGCCCTCGCTCTCATTGCCTCCTTGGCCTAGGCGTCCACTCTAGTGGCACTTGAGGAGCCCTTCAGCCCGCCACTGCACTGTGGGAGCACCTCTCTGGGCTGGCTGAGGCCACAGCCGGCTCCCTCTGCTTGCAGGAAGGTGTGGAGGGAGAGGCGCGGGCTGGAACCGGGGCTGTGCGCTGCGCTAGTGGGCCAGCGCGAGGTGCGGGTGGACGTGGGCTCGGCTGGCCGCTGCACTCGGAGCGGTGGCTGGCGCCGCTGGCCCTGGGCAGTGAGGGGCTTAGCACCCGGGCCAGCAGCTGCAGAGGATGCGCCGGGTCCCCCAGCAGTGCTGGCCTGCTGGGGCTGCACTCGGATTCTCGCCGGGCCTCAGCTGCCTCCCCGCAGGGCAGGGCTCAGGACCTGCAGCCCGCCATGCCGGAGCCTCCCTGCCCCCTACCCCGCTTCCCCCGCCCCCGCTTCCCGTCCCCCGCTT
>NW_016806761.1:1066324-1069194 GCF_001698545.2 Rhinopithecus bieti
CGCTCCCACCCCCGCTCCTCCCTGCTCCCTGGCACAGAGAGGTTAAAAAATCTTACTGAGAAAGAAAGCTGGAATTCAAACCAGGAAGTCTAGTTCCAGATTCCATGCTCCTAACCACCACATCTCTCTCTCTCTCTCTCTCTCTCTCTCTCTCTTTTTCTTTGAGACAGTTTTCACCCTGTTACCCAGACTGGAGTGCAGTGCCTTTATCATAGCTCACTGCAACCTCCACATCCCAGGCTCAAGCAATCCTCCTACCTCAGCCTCCCGAGTAGCTGGGACCACAGGCGCATACTACCACAGCAGGCGAATTTTTGTGTTTTTGGTAGAGACAGGGTTTCACTATGTTGCCCAGACTGGTCTCTCCTGAGCTCAAGCGATCCACCCACCTCCGCCTCCCAGTGTGCTAGGAGTACAAGGATGAGCCACCATGCCCAGCAGCTGTTTATTTTTTTTTATCAATCAGTTTTCTTTCTCTCTTTCTTTTTTTCTTTTTGAGAAGAAGTCTCGCTCTGTTGTCCAGGCTAGAGTGCAGTAGCGCAATGTCGGCTCACTGCAACCTTCCCCTCTGGGCTTTCAGCGACTCTCTGCCTCAGTCTCCCGAGTAGTTGGGACTACATGCGCCTGCCACCACGCCCGGCTAATTTTTTGTATTTTTAGTAGAGACAGGGTTTCACCGTGTTAGCCAGAATGGTCTCGATCACCTGACCTCGTGATCCGCCCGCCTCAGCCTCCCGATCAATCAGTTTTCTCTTTGAAGAAACACATCTACCTATTGCTTACAATAAAAACTTTTCTGTTGTGTATCTTCCAACAATCTGGATGCATCATCTGGATGAGATACATGCTTTTGCCAACGTTGTTGCCAGGTATTAGATTTGTTCTACCTGATCCTACAGTCATGCGAACATAACTAGTATAGCCTGCTAGACTAGTTTGGGAGTATAGTTACAGTCTGGTTTATTTTTTAAAAAATAATTAATTAAATTAATTTCTTCAGTGCCTGTGTAATACACTTGCATGATTCAAAAATCTAAAAATATGAAAAGATGATACAGTGTGAAATATCTTCCTCCTACATCCTTCACCTAGTCTACAGATTCTCTCCCCCATGCAAGCAATCGTATCATGTTATTAAAGCCTACATTAAATATGTATATTAAAAATTATTTTGAATATTAAGCTTTATTTTGCACTTAACTTTGTGTCAGGCACTATGCTAAACACTTTTCATTTAATCTTTCCAGCAATTTAATTAGGTGAGTTTTACTGTTATCCCTATTTTTCAGATGAAAAAACTGAGGTATAGAATGATGGCTCACATCTGTAATACCAGCACTTTGTGAGGCCAAGGCAGGAGGATCACTTGAAACCAGGAGTTTGAGACCAGCCTGGGCAACACAGGAAGAACCTATCTCTACAAAAAAATTATCTAGTAAGAAATTAACCGGGTATGGTGGTGCCCTCCTATGATCCTAGCTACTTGGGAGGCTGAGGTGGGAGGATTACTTAGGCCTGGGAAGTTGAGGATGCATTGAACTGTGACTCCAGCGTGGGTGATATTTTGGTTGTGGGGTGTCTGGCTCCAGAGTTCATGCTCTTACCTACTGCAGTATACTGTTTCTCCATGCTGAATCTTTTTATGAGACATATATAAAATAAGTGGATTATTTAAAGTTTATATAGCCCCACAGGAAAATGTTATCTCCATTTCTTGGAGAAAATAAGAAACGTACTTGTATATTTCTTTTGTAAACATCATTATTGAGATACAATTTATATTCCATAAAAGTTACCCCTTTAAAATGTATAATTTAATGGTTTACAGTATATTTAGAGTTGCAGAGCCATCACTATGATCTAAGTTCAGAATATTTTTATCATGCCCAAAGAAGCCCTGTCAATTCTTCTGTCAGTTCCCCTAGCCTTCCCCTCCCCACCCTGGACAGCCACCAGTATATTTTCTGTCTCTCTAGATGCACTTATTTTGGATTTTTCACATTAATGGAATCATATAATGTATTGCCTGTGTACTGAGTTATTTCACTTAGTATAATGTTTTCACAGTTTATATTGTAACATATATCTGCATTTCTTTCCTTTTTGTGGCTGAATAATACTACATTGTATGAATATACATTTGGCTAACTATTCATCAATTGATGGATATTTGTGTTATTTCCACTTTGGGTTATTGTGAATAATACTTCTATGAATGTTTCTGTACAGATTTTTGTATAAATATGTTTTCATTTTTCTTAGGAGGAGTGGAATTGCTGTATCATATGGTAACTTTATGTTTAAACTTTTAAGAAATTGCCAGACTGTTTTTTTATAGTGGCTGCACCATTTGACAATCCCACTAGCAGTATATGAGGGTTCCAATTTCTCCACATACTCGCCAACACTTGTTATTACTCATCTTTTTTATTATAGCCATTCTAGTGAGTGTGAAGTTGTATCTTACGTGGTTTTGATTTGCATTGATTAATGATATTGAGTGTATTTTTACGTGTTTATTGACCATTTGTGTATCTTATTTGGAGAAATGTCTATTAAAATCCTTCACTCCTTTAAGGCTGGGTGCGGTGGCTCACACCTGTGGTCCCAGCACTTTGGCAGGCCCAGACAGGTGGATCACGAGATCAGGAGATCGAGACCATCCTGGCTAACATAGTGAAACCCCGTCTCTACTAAAAATACAAAAAATTAACTGGGCGTGGTGGCGGGCGCCTGTCGTCCCAGCTACTCAGGAGGCTGAGTCAGGAGAATGGCGTGAACCTGGGAGGCAGAGCTTGCAGTGAGCCGAGATGGCTCCACTGCACTCCAGCCTGGGCAACAGTGCGAGACTCCATCACAAAATAAATAAA
>NW_016806761.1:1069537-1081770 GCF_001698545.2 Rhinopithecus bieti
CTTTACTCCTTTAAAACTGAACTGTCTTTTATTGGTGACTTTACGATAGTTTTAGAATACACTCTGGATACCAGATTCTTTATTGTAAACAATATTTGCAGATATTTTCTATCATTCTGCAGGTTGTCTTTTCATTTTCTTGATGGTGTCCTCTGAAGAATAAAAATTCTAAATTCTGATAAAGTCAAATTTGTCCTTTTCAAGAAACTTGTTACTTGTGCTTTTGGTGTTACATTTAAGAAAAAACTGTCCTATACCAGATCACAAAGATTTGCACCTATGTATGTGTTATGGTTAATATTGAGTGTCAACTTGATTGGATTGAAAGATACAAAGTATTGATCCTGGGGGGTGTGTCTGTGAGGGTGTTGCCAAAAGAGATTAACATTTGAGTCACTAGGCTGGGGAAGGCAGATCCACCTTTAATCTGGTGGGCACAATCTAATCAGCTGCCAGTGAATATAAGGCAGTCAGAAAAACGTTAAAAGGAGAGACTGGCCTAGGCTCCCAGCCTACATCTTTCTCCCGTGCTGGACGCTTCCTGCCCTCGAACATCGGATTCCAAGTTCTTCAGTTCTGGGACCCGGACTGGCTCTCCTTCCTCCTCAGCTTGCAGACAGCCTATGGTGGGACCTTGTGATTGTGTAAGTGAATACTTCATAAATGTTCCTTTATATATATATAAAATATATGTGTTCATATATATTTCTATAAAAATATATTTCTATATAAAATATATATATTTATATATGTTTATATATTCCACCTTTATATATATAATATACATGTGCTTTCTTGTGCTTTTATATATATTATATACCTTGTGCATATGTATAAAGGGAAGTTCATTAAGTATTTTATATATATATATCCTACTAGTTTTGTCCCTCTAGAGAACCCTAATACAGCATTCTTCTATCAGTTTTATATTTTAATTCTTACATTTAGGTCTATGATCAACTTTTAGTTCATTTTTGTGTATGGAAGCAGTACACATTATTTTTTGTATATGAATATCCAGTTTTCTCAGCACCATTTGTTGAAAAGACTATTCCTTCTCCATTAAATGGTCTTGGTATCATGGTAGAAAAACAATTGTACATAAATGTATGGGTTCATTTCTGAATTCTCAATTATACTCTATTGTCCTATATGTCTATCATTATGCCAGAGCACACTACTGACTCGAGTATTTCAGCTGTGTAGTAAGTTTTGCAGTAAATCAGAAAGTGTGAATCCTTCAGCTTCATTTTTCTTCAATATTGTTTTGGCTATACTGAGTCCCTTGCATTTCTATGTGAACTTCAGGATTAGCTGGTCAGTTTCTTCAAAAAGGCAGCTGGGGTTTTGATTAGGATTGCATTGAAACTGTAGATCAATTTGGGGAATATTGCCATTTTAACAACATGAATTCTTTAAATCGATGAATTTGGGTTGATTTTCTATGTTTTTAGATCTTCTTTAATTTCTTTGAACAATGTTTTGTAGCTGTCAAAGCATATGTTTTGTATTTTTTTTGTTAACTTTATTCCTAAGTATTTCATTATTTTGGATGCTATTGTAAATGCAATTGCTTCGTCTTCTTTTTTTTTTTTTTTTTTTTTTTTTTGGCAGAGTTTCACTCTTGTTGCCCAGGCTGGAGTGCAATGGTGCTACTCGGCTCACTGCAACCTCCACCTCCCAGGTTCAAGTGATTCTCCTGCCTCAGCCTCCTGAGTAGCTGATATTACAGGTGCGTGCCACCACGTCCGGCTAATTTTTGTATGTTTGGTAGAGATGAGGTTTCACCATATTGCTCAGGGTGCTCTCCAACTCCTGAGCTCAGGTGGTCCACCGGCCTCGGCCTCCCAAAGTGCTGGGGTTACAGGCGTAAGCCACCGTGCCTGGCCTGGAATTGCTTCTTAATTTCATTAGAAACACAATTATTTTGAATTAATTGTTGAATTTATTGAATCTATATTGAATTAAATATTCAATTCCTGACATGACCTTTTAACAGGCAGTTGATGTTTTCATTCTATGGACTTTCCTTCATTTCCAATTTTCTAATCAGTTGAAATTCTGGTGTGATAATTGGAGACACAGGTCAGCCCTGCTGGTGCTTTTGCAGGTGTTCTATATCTTATTTGAAGGTTAGCCTTGCAGGTTACAGTTGACTCTTACAGACCCTGGAATGATGCTTGTGCTTACCTAAGTTCTGCTTGTACTGCCACAGGATTAATTACTGGGGCCTTTTCATTGTTGTTTGAATTTGCATGTTCAGCCATTGCATTTTCAAAGTAGGAATTATGGTGCCAGGCAATCAAGTTTAGAGGTGCTTCTAGCTCCAGCCTGGACCAGAACCCTTAGATTCTTGTGCTGGAACTGGACATCAGCTCAGTCCCAGTGGTGAGTGAGTTTACTTTTAAGATCCTTTAGGTCTCCTCAGCCAGCAGAACTTGGGTCAGCCAATCCTGATCTACTCTGTTTTTCTTAACTTTGAATTTTGGGGAGCAGGTGTTGAGGTCTTTGTTCCTTCCTTCTCAAAAGCCTAGAGAAAATCATTAAACTTGGTATAACTTCTCCTGCCACAAGTTATACACTGCAAGGGCCCGCCTCTGTTAGAACATTAAAAAAAATCTGTTATAGACATTTCTGGAGCCATGAGTATCTATTAGATAAGAGAGGCCCTTTAAATTTATATTTTGACTAGGAAGGCCCTTTCCAAGGTGACTTGCTCTATTCAACTAGACAAAGAAGTGGAACATGGCCTTGGCACCCCCCATCACACAATGTAAGGTCTTTCATGTGATAAATCATTCCATTTTATTTGTAAAAATACCGTTACATTGGCTCAGTGCTCTTCAGAGTCTCCAGAGATATTTCCTTGAACTTCAGAGTTGAGCTTGTGTTTGTGAGTGTGACAAGTGGACTTGGAAGTTTGCTCATTCACATTCATTTCTCCTACTGTTAAGTTAAACTCTCATGTTTCCTTTTCAAAGAGGTGGATTATTTCACCTTTTTTTGAGCAGTTTTGGCACTCTATGCATTCCATCACATCTTTTTCTTAGACACAGTGAAAAGCAGGGCATTTAAAAGTTCACAGAAAACATGCTAAAATAAAACGTAGAGCAACTTGAAAGAGATTCTCTTACTCTAAGTGCACCTGTAGACCATGGCAGCTGAGTTATTGTCATATTATACTTGGTGAACATATCAGGCCGGCAATCAAAATGCTGAAGCATTGCTTGGAGAAATTAATGGTCATCAATATGGGGTTTAGTCTTTACTGTAGTGTCAAAGTAGGAAGGATCATAAGTTCAGCAGCAGTCTTAAAGCCAGGGTCACCTGAATTAGAATTATATGCAGCATATTTGTAATTGAGAAAAGTTTATTGTACTAATTTTACTAAGATTTATCCTTCCAGTTACCTGCAATATGCATTTCCTTCTATTAATGGCTCTCAGCCAGTCTACTAGAGCAAAAAGTAACCAACTGACTGGCATTGTAAGAAATTACTTATTTTTTTCTTTAGGAAGAGAGTAGATATTCTGCATGTCTGATTTATGATTATTTATCATGAAAGATTACTGACTATAATAGCCCCAAATAAGCATCCATTTTCTGGGTAAGAGTTAGAAGGAACTAAATAGTAGACATGGCAGAGTTCACTGGGAAGCACTTCAATGGATGGACTTCCTCTGCCAGGGCTTCATTTGCATATGGGAGGGCATGGACTAGCAGGATGCAGACCAAGCCCTGTTTTGCCTGCCTCTAAGCTCCCTCTTCGGGCCAGTTGCGTGCTAGGCACTTAACATACATTGAAAAAGAAAACTAAAAGCCACATTTTCCTTTCTTTTAAAAGTTGTATATATTTAAAGTGTACAATATGATGTTTTGATACACATATACATGGGGAAGTGATTGCCCTATTTTCTATTCACAATTTTCTAGGTCACAATTATGGCTGAACTATTGCTACAAATCTCAATAGATTTAAAGAAAGTAGAAGAGGAAAAGGAAGACTATTAACCCAAGTGACTATGGGAATAAAAAGCATTGGGCTAGTTCATTACCTTTTGTCTTAAAGGTAAGAGAGGAGGTTAAAGAATATTAACAAACTGATTAATATAAAATGGCCAACAAGAAAGAACATTAGCCAGGTGGAACACAAGTCCCTTTAAAATTATACCTATACATATTTTCTGAATTCTTAAATTAAACTTTTCACTACTTTATCTGCTACTTTAATGCTGAAATTTCTGACAACTTCATTTGCGAATAATCTCTCCTGTGATGGTCTGCCATTTAAATACATGTATTTATTGCTATCTGCTATAGAGTATAATCTTAACCACAAGGCTATGAATACAGTAAAACTTTACATTTTTGTGAGATACTTTATTTATCCATTTTAAGTTCAATAAGTAGATGCAATTTATTAGAAAATGTTACAGAAAATGAATTAATTCACCTCAATTCCAATGTACATACTGGGATGAGTAACTCACTGTTTATGACATAGTCAACTGTATTCTGCCGCCTTAATACATAAGAGGCAATGGCTGGGCTCAGCAGCTCACGTCTGTAATCCCAGCACTTTGTGAGGCCAAGGTGGGTGCATCACTTGAGGTCAGGAGCTCAAGACCAGCCTGACCAACATGGTGAAACCCCATCTCTACTAAAAATACAAAAAAATTTGCTGGGCTTGGTGGTGGGCACCTGTAATCCCAGCTACTCTGGAGGCTGTAATCTCAGCTACTCTGAAGTGGGAGAATTGCTTGAACCTGGGAAGTGGAGGTTGTAGTAAGCTGAGACTGCGCCACTGCACTCCAGCCTGGGCGACAGAGTGAGACCCTCTCTCTCTTAAAACACACACACACACACACACACACACATATATATATATATAAAATTGTCTGTGTGAGTGTGTGTGTGCGAGCGTGTGTGTGTATGGGTCAATAATTCACTTGTTGGTAGAAGCATGAATGCCCATATTTTGACTTTTCTTCCTGTGCCCCCTTGAACAAAACAAATTAGTGATTCAAACACATTCATTTCTAACCACATTGTGAAGTTTTTTTGTTGTCACCTGTATTATTATTTTTAGTCCTCATAACCCCCCTGAGAGATAAATGGAATTATTGCAAGCAAACTATTTCCTGAGGAAACCAAGGCTTAGAGAGCTTAAGGTATCAGAGTCAGGAGCCAAACAGATGTCTGCCCTAATGACCCAGCTTTCATGTGCCATGCTGCCTTTAACAGCTAGAAAGTTCTGTTAAATTCTCATTAAAGACCTCTACAGTTTCTGTACTCATAATTCCACTTCCAAGGCTATGGGTTAAAGTGTCCTTTATAAATAGTGAAACCAGCAGCTTAGATGTAAAGTGTGTAGGTGGTGGAATGTAGTTGCCACTGCTTCTGCTAGGGATACCAGCAGGATTTGGGGTCTGTTTGTTTACAGGGGTGCCTTTGGTTCACTGCCATGTTGGGGCAGCCATGAAGGTGTTTGAGCATCATGGACAGCATGAACAATCTAATCCCATCAGGATTCAGTTTCCTTCCTAAACCCTGCCTCCCTAGCACTGCTCCTCTCAATCTCTTGATCACCAAGATCACCAAGAGATCATTCACTGCAAACTACTGCTGTTCATTTTCTCACTTTCTCTTGGCTGGACTATTGTAGGTTTTCTCACTGACTTTTCTACTCCTAACTTTCCTTTTACATTTATCCAAAGACTAGTCTTTCTCACAATCAGAACCCATTATATTTTCCCCTTTCTTAAAATCCTTCAATGACTTTATCCTTGCTTTTAGAATGAAGCACCAGCTCCTTAGGGTATTGTACAAAGTTCTTCACAGCCTTTAATCTCAGATCTCTATCCCTTGCCATACAGATCTTACTATACAGACACATCTAAAATACTTGCAGATCTCTGAATGCATTATGTTATTTAACATCTTCACGTCTTTCTTCATGTTTCCACTTTTTTTTTTTTTTTTTTTGAGACAGAGTCTTGCCTTGTCACCCAGGCTGGAGTGCAGTGGTGCGATCTCTGCTCACTGCAGCCTCTGCCTCCTGAGTTCAAGTAATTCTCCTGCCTCAGCCTCCCAAGAAACTGGGATCACAGGTGTGTGCCACCATGCCTAGTTAATTTTTGTGTTTTTAGTAGAGATGGGGTTTTGCCATGTTGGCCAGACTGGTCTCAAACTCCTGGCCTCAAGCGATCTGCCCACCTCAGCCTCTCAAAGTGCTGGGATTACAGGCATGAGCTACTGTGCCCAGTTGACATTTCATCTTCTTTGTGGAATTCCTCTAGACTGACCATTGCCTGGACACTTCTCCACTCCGGCGTTTACCACTCCCACAACAGGCTACTAAAGTGGGTATCTGTTTTTAGCTGCCTGGCATCCCTCTACTTCCTTTAGGATGCTGATCCACTACAATCATGGAACCTGATAATGCTACTACTCATAGCATCTGTTTTATTGGTCACAGGGGTGGTTATATGACCCTGGATTCAGGTAATCATGGAGCCTTCTTGGACATAATGATTTTCCCAGAGTTGGGCATGTGGCCTAAGTCAGACCAATCTACATCTTCCCTGGGATTTGTATGCAAACTAGAGATATTTCCTTTGATCAGTAACTTTATAAATGTCACCCCGGAACCTTTTTTGCCCATTTCCAGACACATGGAGGAGGCTGAAGAATAAAGTTGATGTTGAGAATGAGACAGAAATGAGAGATGGGGGCGGGGGGAAGAAATGAGAGGTGGAGAGAGAGGCCTGGTGTCATTGAATCTCTGAGATCTACTCTTATTAGCCAATAGATCTTGGTAAAGTTAATTAATTTCCTTAAGTTTCATATTTTTAATCTATAAAATGGGTAAAATAAATGTAATGCTAGGTACCTGATAGAGTTTTTATAAAGGTTATTCAGAGTAACACATATGAAGTGCTTGGTACACTGCTTAGCGTAGAGTAAATGCGCAGTAAATGTTAGTAGTGACTCTTTTTATAACTAAAGTTGGGAGAGAGTGTCCTCTTTCTTATTAGTAGTGAACCAGGGCTTCCCAGTAGGTATTTAGGCCTATTTATCACTGACCATGGGTTAACTATGGGACCCTTTCTTTTTCCCCGGTATCTTCTTGGACCATTGATCAGGCTAGTAACCATTTTAAAATGACTCACCTCATTCACCTTTACTTCAGTAGCTTTAGACATTTAAATAACTTAAATGTTAATAAAAATATTTCGAGAACATTTGTATTTAATTGTAATGATGTTAAAGTATTTAAACTACTACAGTGCATGCAGAGATGGATCAGTGAAGATGCTTTTTCCATTACTGGAAAACTAATACATGGCAACGCAAAATAATTTTGATGGTCTCAAGCACTAAATTACTAAGTGGGTGTATTATACTGAGCATATATGTAACAAGGACATTCCATACCAGTTCAGCCGACTCAGCAAAATTGCTCCAAGAAGTTGCAATATTTGTCTCTTATTAAAAGACTGACTTCATATTTTTATAGGAAATTGATAAACATTCTTTCTTGATGTTCTCTTAAGATGCATATGAACTGTATAATATTTTAAAGTGGGTGGCCAGTAACCTCATTTCATTTCTCTCTTCTATGTCTCTGACCTAGCTCTTAAAAAAATGCAGCATCAGCATCTCTCTTCTCTTTTCCTTTAGCTTGTCTGAGATTTAAGCAAAATTCCCCCCAAAATCCATTTGTGAAGTAGGGCATAGGGATACATTGATGATTTCTGCTATTCATTTTAAATTTTGGCCTGAGATTGACCTGTTTAGCTTGCCTCCAGGAACACCATCACTGGAAAACATTTAAGAGCAGTCCTGATGATGGAAAAGTAATAGAAGACTCCTATACAATATGAGAGAGCCTGGGTCCTAGTCTTGGTTCTACAATTTGCTCTGTGACCTGGGGTAAGTCCCTTCTCCTTTCGGGATTTCATTTTCCTCATCTATAAAATGAGAAGGCTTGACTAGATGTTATCTAATATCCGTAACACAGGTGTGATTTAGGGCCTAAAGGTGACTTTAATATTTCAGAGTCAATATGAATCTGAATTGCTCACCCTTTTCCATGTTTAACTCATCAGAAGGCTTGACTGGGGCTGAAGGATCCACTTTCAATCTCACTCATATGGTTTTTGGCAGGTCTCAGTTTCTTTCTAGCTGTTGGTTGGAGACTTCAGTTCCTTATCACATTGGCCTGTCATAGGAGAGAGAGAGAGAGAGAGAGAGAGAGAGAGAGAGGGAGGTGTGTGTGTGTGTGTGTGTGAGAGAGAGAGAGAGGGAGAGAGAGAGAGAGAGAATGAACATGGATCTTAAGACTGAAGTCACTGCCTTTTTATAACCTATTATTGGAAGTGACAAAGCATTACTTCTGCTGATTGCTATTGGTCACACTGGCCAATCCTGGTACAATGTGGGAGGCAGGAGTCATTGGGGGCTATCTTGAAGCCTGGATATAACACTGTGAGCCTTTAGATATCTAACTTCTTTGAGCCTCACCTTCCCTTTTATTTAATGAGAACAAAATTACTGTCTAGAGATGTTGACTTCATAGGGTTTTACTGAGAATCTAGTGAAATGATAGATGAAAAAACCCTGTATAAACTATAAAATACATTGGGTGAAAAATTTGATGTCATAGATCTGGAGCTGAGATCTGAAAGTCAAAGAGAGGGAAGAATTACAGTCTTATAAAGGGAGAAACATGGGTTCTCTTAGGTCACAAACCCTTTCCCCCACCACACACCTCTAAGCTCCCCTAGGGCTTGGCTAATTGAAACCATACGGAGTTTGGGGTTAGTTTGTTTATTTATTTACTTATTTTTTGCATAATAGGCTTTTTGTTTCCCAGAAAAATAACTGAAAAAATGAGCTTCAATACAAGGTTTGAAAAGTTTGGAGACATTAACTTGTTCTCACCATACAACTTGTTAACTGGTCAATTGTCCATGAATTAAAATAATATGGATTCAATTTTACTGAAATGCTACATAGCTTGGAAAAACATTTTGGGTTGCACTGAATTTAAGTACATTGAATGGTGCAATCTAATAAAAATTGCGTTGTGTCCTGAGCTCACATAACCTATTGAGGTCAGCATCAAGGACCATCTATAGGCAAAATGTTCCTGTCTACACACTGGCTGGTCTCATTTCTCATTTGCACATATGGAGCCACCTCTCGACAGCTGTTGCTACACAAATAGGATTTATAATGGAGATGAGAACCCAATGCTGAGAGTGTAGTGTTTGAGGTCCTCTGTTGAGCCTGCAACTGGCCTGCACACATCCCTCTGTGTCACAGCAGAAGGACCCCATCCCTTCCCTGCATGAACAGATATATAGCAGAAGGGCCCCATCCCCTCCCTGCAGGGACAGATGTACTATAGCCCTGTATACAACAGTAGTGGGGTTGGTCGAGTGCCATAAGACACACATGCTTAAGCAGAATAAAGGGGTACACATTGAGTCTGAAACAGGGAAAGGCATTCCAACACAAGGTGATAAGTCCAGTGCAGCCTGTGAAGATTCCTTTTCTCTTTGTAAGGAAGTGTTTTAGGCCCAAGTCCAGTTCTTGCATAGCCCAGAGGAGGTTGAAATGCTGTGCACACAAGACTGCTTTTTCCAACAACTTTATTTCCTCAGTCCAGCTTCCTTAAAGCAGGACACATAGGCATGGGAAATCCTGGGCTCCGATCCTTACAGCAGAAAATGGGGAGTCTGTCCCAGGTTTATTTGAAAAGCACAGAAGGATGGTGATTGATCTTGCCTGCTATAAACGTCCACCCGTCGTCCTTGTTCTTTAAAGAAGGCAGTCTCGTACTGGTGGCTTGACCCTAGTCTCTCTCTCTCTCTCTTTTTTTTTTTTTTTTTTGAGAAAGAGGCTAGCTCTGTCACCTAGACCACAGTGCAGTGGCACGATCATAGTTCACTGCAGCCTCAGCCTACCGGGCTCAAACAATCCTCCTGCATCAGCATCCTTCGTAGCTTGGACTACAGGTGCATGCCACCACACCTGGCTAATTTTTAAATTTTTAGTGGAGACAAGGTCTTGCTATGTTGCCCAGGCTGGTCCTGAAATCCTGGACCCAAGTGATTCTCCTGCCTCAGCCTCTTACAGTGCTGAGATAACAGGAAAGAGCCACCATGCCTGGCGACCCTAGTCTCTTGTAGAAGTGACTCATCCCATTACTATGAGAGAGTTGAGGAGGATAATTATGAATGAAGCATTACATCAAAAGTGGATCATAGAGGTCCCAGAATATCAGGTAAAAAAGTTAGATTTTTCAGGAGACACAGAACCATTTGAGATATTTGACCAAGGAAGAGACATGATCTGAGCTGAGTTTAGGAAGATTAGTTTGATAGGAATGTGTTAAAACTGAACAGAAAGTAGAAGGAATGGGTAATGCGAAGTAGGTAATTTTGCTAAAATATCCATTCTGCTTGAACAACTAAAATAGCTGGAAAATCTAAAAATCATTTTCTTTTATGTGTCAAAGAATGAAAAAGGTAGTCAGGAACTATGGGCTAAGATCTCGGTGGAGATGAGAAACTAGAGATGAGCTCATCATCCAAGACTACTTTGTTCTTGAGGGCATTTACTGAACTTGAAAAGATATAGTCTGTGAGTTGTTTTTCCTCTTGGCTCTCAGCTCCATTTCATCTCTTTGCTTTGTATCTCAGGGCAACAAGCCTGAAAACTACTTTTCCCAGACTTTCTTGCCAGCTCAGTTCTAGTTAGGCTTTGGCAATGGGAAACACTAGAGGAAGAGTGAAAACGGAAGAAAGGAATGAGAATATAACAGTAAACCCAGATTGAGAAAGTAACAATCTGTCCTGCCATTCAACAGGCTAGGGCAACAGCCACAGATGAAGCCTTTGACAGGTCCTGGATTCTTAATGTTTTTCTCTCTAGTTCCAGAAAACTGCCAAAGTGTAAAGTTAATGGGAAACAACATTTTTCTAAGGCCATGCTGCAGTTGTAAAGTATCATAGTATCTTCTTTAAATCATGACTGCTTTCTTACTCACTGGAAAAAACCTTTTCCTAAAATCATTTGTGGTTTGAAATTATATCTGTAAGAATGAAACACAACTCAGTTTTGCCTGAAGGATCTGAGCCTCTTTGATATAGAGAAGCAACCTTGATATCCAATCTGTATGCTAAGTTTCAGATAAGTGATTTCTAGACACAACATACCACATATATCTTCACTTTTTAGTTTCTAAGGAAACAGGACTCTGATCCACTTTGCAGTCCAGATATGATATTGACTCTTTACACACAGCTTTGTTTTGCTTTGAGCCTATTCAAACACTGCTTCACTTTAATTTCATCTAAACTGTACACTTCCCCCAAATCCTGTAATAACGCTGTCTTTCCTGGTGTTTGGTGAGATGCTCCATGGTTCCTTTGGTGTTTCCCTCATTGCAACAGCCTGATAAATCTGTCTTTGTCGAACTATAGCATTGCCCCTGTGGTCTTAGGTTGATTGGATGAGGAGAGAAATAAGCCATTTTTCCACTTCTGACAGTGACTTATTGTAGGCTCCAACAACTTTGGTGTTGGTCTCTGCAGCATTGATGGGGTTAACTCTGGAGCATCTGATTAGAAGTGGTAGGTCATTTTCAATAGCAGTGCCAGGAGCAGTGGCAATCTTGTGGGTTGGTGGGCTATAACCCAGGGGATAAGTCGGCTTCTTGATCTCTGGGTGATATTTCCTTTCCCTTTCACTTCTCTAGTTCTTGCAACATTTTTACAACCAATTCTCTGATTATAAACAACTAAATCCTTCTCTGCTAGAAATATAGGGTGGTTTCATTTTTCTCAGTGGTCACCAGCTGATAGAGTATCTGAGGTTCTGAGCTGCACCTTGGCAGCTTTCTGGGACTAGAGAGAAAAACAGTAAGAATTCAGAACCCAGCCAGGCGCGGTGGTTCAGGCCTGTAATTCCAGCACTTTGAGAGGCCAAAACGGGTGGATCACGAGGTCAAAAGATTGAGACCATCCTGGCCAACATGGTGAAACCCCGTCTCTACTAAAATACAAAATTAGCTGGGCGTGGTGGTGCGCCCCTGTAGTCCCAGCTACTGTGGAGGCTGAGGCCAGAGAATGGCTTGAACCCGGGAGGCCGAGCTTGCAGTGAGCCGAGATCGCACCACTGCACTCCAGCCTGGCGACACAGCGAGACTCCGTCTCAAAAAA
>NW_016806761.1:1081970-1085622 GCF_001698545.2 Rhinopithecus bieti
CCCCGTCTCTACTAAAATACAAAATTAGCTGGGCGTGGTGGTGCGCCCCTGTAGTCCCAGCTACTGTGGAGGCTGAGGCCAGAGAATGGCTTGAACCCGGGAGGCCGAGCTTGCAGTGAGCCGAGATCGCACCACTGCACTCCAGCCTGGCGACACAGCGAGACTCCGTCTCAAAAAAAAAAAAAAAAAAAAAAAAAAAAATTCAGAACCCATCAAGGATTTCACCCTGGCAAGCAGGAGTTAATCAGGAATAAAACAGCTCCCACAACTGAGCTTCCAGTCCTCTGGGTAGATCAGAAAACCCCAAGCCTTGAAATTGGATTAAGATGGTCCTGGTCGACTTAAGCCCTCTAGGCTTCTTAAATTAATCCGTTTTGGAAAATTCTCTATCTTATATTCTCAAATATTGCTTTTGCTTCTCTTTTGGGAATAACAATTAATTGCGTGTTGCATGGTCTCTTTGCCTATTCTGTGTCTCTTACCTACTTCTCTATATTTTCCATCCTTTTGTCTGCTGTCCATACTTCATCTTGATATATTCTTTTAACCTAATTTTTAGTTTAATAATTCTTCTGCTGTATCTAATTTGGGATTAAAGCCATCCATTGAATTCTTAACTTTTGTTATTGCCTTTCTCCCCAATTCTGGAACTTCTAGCTTTTTTTTTCAAGTTTGTTACCACTTTTTATAGTTGCTAGTTCTTTGCTTTCGAATTTTAAAAAATTTGACTTGATCAGCATTTTAAATTTCTATGCTTCTAATAATATGCTTAAAATACATAAATCAAAAATTGATAGAACTACAAAGAGAAATAGACAAGTCTGTAATTATAATGGGATATGATAAAATACCTCTGTCAGTAATTGATAGAGGCAGCAGACAAAAATTATTAATAATGTGGACAATTTGAACAGCATGACTAACAGAACTACTTAATGTCCACATATAGAGGTCTGCCATCAACAACCATAGAATGCATATTATTTTTCAAGCTCACACGGAGTATGAAGATGTTGGTTCTTCCAAATGCATCTGTAGATTCAGTGCAACTCCAGTCAAACTACCAGGCAGATCCTTTTGTAGTTCCCAAGTGATGATCGGGTTTTCACCCTCATACATGAGATGTGCCTCCCTCAAACCTTGTTACAATGTAGGCACATTAACCATCTGACTTGAAAACAAAACAAAATACCAGTCAGGTATTTTCCAGGATCTGACAAACTTATTCTAAAATTAACCTAAAAATACTAATATTAAAAGACTGAGAATAGTTAAGACACCCTTGAAGAAAAATGGATACTAAAATTAACGACAGAATAATTAAGAGACCTTTGAAGGAAAAAAAAAAGCTTGAGAAAACTTGCCCTACTCACTATCAAGACTTGTAAATTTATAATGATTAAGATAGTGTGATATTGACATGAAGACTGAAAAGTAGACCAGTGGGACAGGAGACATAACCCAGGTATCTATTTATATGTGTATATTAGTATATAAGTATATATATATAAGTTATATAATATACAATAAGTTATACAATATTTATGTATAGAATATATAAATATTGGGAAAAGGCTATCTTTTCAATAAATAATGCCAGGACAATTTGATATCCATAAAGGAAAAAATGAAATAGGACTCTTTTCTCACACTATATAGAAAAGGTAATTCTAGGCAGTCATAGACCTAAGTGTGAATGGCAAAGTGGAAAAGCTTTTCGAGGGTAATACAGGTGAATGCCTTCAAGACTTCAGGATGTGGAAAAACAAGACTCAGAAAGCTCTAACCATAAAATAAAGGATTGATGTATTTGTTTTTAAGACAATATTAACTACTTTTATTTATATATTTTAGTAATTATTGATTTTCATTAATATTATTTTAATTGACAAATCACAATATACATTTATGGGGTACAATGTGATGTTTTGATATATGCATACAAAAAGGAATTACTAAATCAATCTAATTAGCATATCTAGCACCTCTGTTCTTGTGGTGAGACATTTGGAATTTACTGTCTTAGGTTTTTTGAAATATATAATACATTATTATATAATGTTCAATAGACCTCAAAAACTTATTCTTCCTGTTTAACTGAAACTTTGTGCTCTTTGACTAATATCTCCCTATTCCCTCCCTACTTCCCTGTATCCCCCAGCCTCCAGTAACCATCATTCTATTCTCCACTTCTGTGAGTTTGGCTTTTTTAGATTCCACATAAGTGAGATCATACAGTATCTGTCTTTCTGTGTCTACCTTATTTCACTTAGCCTAATGTCTTCCAGGTTCATCCATGTTGTTGAAAATGACAGGATTTCCCATTCTGCTATAAAGACACATGCACACGTATGTTTATTGCAGCACTATTCACAATAGCAAAGACTTGGAACCAACCCAAATGTCCATCAGTGACAGATTGGATTAAGAAAATGTGGCACATATATGCCATAGAATACTATGCAGCCATAAAAAAGGATGAGTTTTTGTCCTTTGGAGGGACATGGATGCAGCTGGAAACCATCATTCTCAGCAAACTATCGCAAGAACAGAAAACCAAACACTGCCTGTTCTCACTCATAGGTGGGGATTGAACAATGAGATCACTTAGACACAGGAAGGGGAACATTACACACAGGGGCCTGCTGCAGGGTGGAGGGAGGGGTGAGGGATAGCATTAGGAGATATACCTAATGTAAATGACGAGTTCGAGTTAATGGGTGCAGCACACCAACATGGCACATGTATACACATGTAACAAACCTGCATGTTGTGCACATGTACCTTAGAACATAAAGTACAATAATAAAATAATAAATAAAAAAAAATATATATAAAGAAAATGACAGGATTTCCTTCTTTATAGGGTTGAGTAGCAATCCATTAGGTGTATATCACATTTTCTTTATCCATTTATCTGTTGACAGATGCCTAGGTTGATTGCATGTCTTGACTATTGTAAATAATGCTGCAATGAACATGGGAGTACAGGTAGCCCTTAGATATTGATTTAAGTTCCTTTGGATATGTTCCCATCAGTGGGATGACTGGATCATTTGGTTGTTCTGTTTTAAGTTTTTTGAGGAACTTCCATACCATTTTACAGAATGGCTATACTAATTTATATTCCCACCAATAGGGTACAGGGGTTTCCTTCTCTTCACATCCTTGCCAATGTTTATCTTTCCTCAGTTTGGTAATAGCCATTCTCACAGGTGTGAGGTGATATCTCATTATGGTCTTAATTTGCATTTCTCTGATGATTAGTGATGTTGAACATTTTTTTCATGAACCTGTTGGCCATTTGTATATCTTCTTTTGAGAACTACATATTCGGATCCTTTGCCCATTTATAAAATTCGGTAATTAGTTTTCTTATATATAAATTACTACCCAGGCCAATGTTGTGGAGCATATTTTCTCTTTTTTTTTTTTTCTTTTTTTTTTTAAAGCGAAACTGTAACATTGTATTGTAACATTTATAATCAAATCTACATCAATGTAAAATACATGACAATACTAGTACAAAGAATAGGGTAGCATAAATGAAATTACAGTTAACTCTTCACACCTCAATGGCTTCTTGGAAACTGTGACTCTAAGTGAAACAACATGTAAGGAAACTAATTTTTTTTTTTTTTTTTTTTTTTTT
>NW_016806761.1:1088762-1130569 GCF_001698545.2 Rhinopithecus bieti
GCCTGTATGCTTACAGCGCAGTATTGGGGTGGGAGTTACCCAATTTTCCAGGTGTTGTGTGTCTCAGTTCCCCTGGCTAGGAAAACGGATCCCCTTCCCCCTTGCGCTTCCAGGTGAGGCGATGCCTCGCCCTGCTTCAGCTCTCGCTGGTCAGGCTGCAGCAGCTGACCAGCACCGATTGTCCGGCACTCCCTAGTGAGATGACCCCAGTACCTCAGTCAAAAATGCAGAAATCACCGGTCTTCTGTGTCGCTCGCGCTGGGAGTTGGAGACTGGAGCTGTTCCTATTCGGCCATCTTGCTCCGCCTCCTCTGCTCCTTTTTCAAAGGTCAGTTGACTATTTGTGTGGGTCTATTTCTGGGTTCTCCATTTTGTTCCATTGATCCATTTGTTTATTTATTTCATCAATACCACACTGTCTTGATTGCTAAAGTAAGTCTTGAATTTGGGTACCATCAGTCCTTTGATTTTGTTCTTTTCCTTCAATATTGTGTTGGCTTTTCTGTGTCTGCTGCCTTTCTGTATTAACTTTAGAATCAGTTTGTCAATATCCACAAAATAACTTGCTAAGATTCTGATCGGGATTGCATTGAATCTATAAACCAAGTTGGGAAAACTAACATCTTGACAATATTGAGTCTTCCTGTTGATGAACATAGACTATTTCTTCATTTGTTTAGATCTTTGATTTCTTTCATCAGAATATTGTAGTTTTCCTCGTATCGGTCTTACAAATGTTTTGTTAAGCATTTCATTTTTTTGGTGCTGTTATAAATGGTATTGTTCTTTTATTTTGAAATTCTAATTGTTTAATAGTAGCTCCTGTGTGTTTTTTTAAAAAATATATGTATCTATTTCGTTATCAACCTAAATAAGAAAGAGAGGCTCTCTAAAATAAAAAGAATATTTAATCAGGAATAGTGCATTGTAATGAGAATACATAAGCCATAGTAAGATACATGCATGTTCAGGAAGGTAAAGAAAGACAATGGTTTTTAAAGGAAAAACAGGGAGGATTACACATTGTTTTGAGATAATTAATCTTGGCTATGAAGATCAATAACAAGGCTATAAGGATCAATAACAAGGGTGATACCAGTCCAAGACTGAATAGGCAGTTGCTGAACAGATGCCCTCACAGAAGTATTTTTTGTATGTGTAAGGTTGCAATGGCCCTTGTGCAAGGTTGTTGATTGCAGTCTCTTGTGATGGTTTTTGACGTCAGGAACTTATGTGAGAGAGCCCTCCTTTCATGGCCTTTCCCAGCCCTATGTGTCAGGGTATTTTGTTTGGTTTTTAAACACAAGTGACTCCATTTTGATTCTGAAAACTTCCACACTATTTTTGAATTGATTAGGGAGTGGTAAAACATTATGTTAAGGAATAATTTCTATAAAATGAAACAATCATTTGAAGTTTGAATAATTTTGGTAATTGCATGCAAATTGTGAAATCACCACCACACTTCAGATATAACATTGTTCCTTTGTTCCACAAAGGTTCCTCATGACCCATTGCAGTCAATGCCATCCCATTCCCCTGATTCCAGACAACTGCTGATCAGCTTTCTATCAAGATAGTTTAGGCATTTGCAAAATTGTTGTTTTGTGTCTGACTTCTTTCACACATTACAATGTTTTTGAGATTCATCCATATTATTTCATGTCTTAGTAATTTCTTCTTTTTTATTGCTCAGTGACATCCCACAGTGTGGTTATACCACAGTTTATCTGTTCACCAGTTGATGGACATTTGGGTTGATTCTAATTTTTTCCCACAAACAATGAATAGTCCTGTTCTCAGTATGTCTTTCTGTGGACATATATTTTTATTTCTCTTAGAAAACACCTGGGAATGGATTGCTGGGTCCTGTAGTAGTGTGCAGATGACTTTATGACCCACTGCTATACTTTTCCCAAAGTGGCTAAACGAGTTTGTATTTCTGCCAGTAATGTATGAGAATTCCAGTGTTCTACAATTTTACTAACATTTGATATTATCCGTCTTTTTAACTTCATGAGTTTTAATGGGTGTGTAGAAGTATTTCACTGTAATTTTAGTGACATTTCCCTGATGTGTAATGATGTTTAGCATTTTTTTCCTGTGCTGATTGGCCTTTTATATATGTTCCTTAAAGCGTCCATTTGAGACTTCTGCCCATTTTTAATTGGCTTCGTTTGTTTTCTTCTTACGGAAATTTTTTTAATTCAGAAGGGTATTGCAATAATACTATTCTTTAGAGTAGACACAATAACACCATCCGTCTTAAAAGCACATAGATTTGAATTATTTAGGGGGTACGAATATCATAGTTTTGTCCATTTTTTTTTTCTTTTTTAAGATGGAGTCTTGCTCTGTTGCCCAGGCTGGAGTGCAGTGGTGCAATCTCCGCTCACTGCAAGCTCCGCCTTCCGGGTTCACGGCATTCTCCTGCCTCAGCCTCCCAAGTAGCTGGGACTACAGGTGCCCGTCACCACGCCCAGCTAATTTTGTTTTGTATTTTTTAGTAGAGACGGGGTTTCACAGTGCTAGCCAGGATGGCCTCGATCTCCTGATCTCGTGATCTGCCCGCCTTGGCCTCCCAAAGTGCTGGGATTACAGGCGTGAGCCACCGAGCCTGGCCAGTTTTGTCCATTTTAATACACTTGAGTTTTTGTGTCTTGATTATCCATGATTTACACATTTTATTTTTATTTTGTTTTTTTGAGAGGAGTTCTGCTCTTGTTGCCCAGCCTGGAGTGCAATGGCGCGATCTCGGCTCACTGCAACCTCTACCTCCCAGGTTCAGGAGATAGGAGATTCTCCTGCCTCAGCCTCCCGAGTAGCTGAGATTACAGGCACGCACCACCACGCCTGGCTAATTTTGTATTTTTAGTAGAGACGGGGTTTCTCCATGTTGGTCAGGCTGGTCTCCAACTCCACCCGCCTCGGCCTCCCAGTGTGCTGGGATTATAGGCATGAGCCACCACGCCCAGCCCACATTTTATTTTCTATAGTCAACAAAGTTTACATGGAATATGAAATGCAATACATCACCACAGTTGGAAATTTTTTGTTTCTAGAATCCACTTGTATTTCTCATTTTTCAGGGATTTCTGCTTTTTTCAGCTTCATCTGCTCTATATTATATGTTGACTAAACATCTACATAGATATGAAGATTTTCCAATCCCCTTTGTTGAAAAAAATTATCTTTTGTCCTCACTGAACAACTTTGGCATCTTTGTTGAAAATCAATTGACCATATAAGTATATGTCTATTTCTACAGTCTCCAAGCTCCATTAATTACATACCTATCTTTATGCCAATATTACCCTGTATAATGACAGTAGCTTTACAGTCAGCCATGGAATTAAATCCCCCAATTTTATTCTTCTTTTCCAAAATTGTTTTGCCTGTTCTCAGTCCTTTGACTTTTCCTGTAAATTTTATTATATTTTTATTTAAAAAAACTTTTATTTTTTTTTAAGACAGAGTCTCGCTGTCTTGCCCAGGCTGGAATGCAGTGGCGTGATCTCAGCTCACTGCAATCTCCTCCTCCCAGATTCAAGCAATTCTCTTGCCTCAGCCTCTTGAGTAGCTAGGATTACAGGTGCCCACCACCAGGCCCAGCTAATTTTTGTATTTTTAGTAGAGATGAGGTTTCACCATTTTGGACCAGGCTGGTCTTGAACTCCTGACCTCAGGTAATCTGCTCCCCTTGGCCTCAAAAGTGCTAGGATTACAGGCGTGAGCCACTGCGCCTGGCCCCTCATGTAAATTTTAAAATCAGCTTGTCGATTTTTTTAAAGTTGTCTGTTAAGATTCTGATCAGGACTGCATTGACTGTGTAGATCAATTTCGGGGAGAATTGCCATCTTAACACTATTGATCAATCTATGAGCACAGTGCATTTTTCTTCAGTTTCCTTTTGTGTTGATTTATAGTTTTCAGTGTAGAGGTCTTCTACATTTCTTGTTAAATTTATTCTTAAGTATATTATTAAAAATTTTTATTTTCTAATTTCTTATTGTTAGAATAGAGAAATATAATGGATATTTGTATATTGACTTTGTGTCCTATGACTTTCTTAAATTCAATTGTTAGTTCTCTCTTTTTTGTATTTTCCTCAGAATTTTTTATATACATGATCATATTGTGTCAGTAAAGAAAGTTTTCATTATTCTTTTCCTTTTATTATGGTTGTATTTATTTCTTTGTGCCCATTAGTTAGATACCTCAGTATAATGTTGAAGAGAAGTCGGGGTGGATGACTGTCCTTCATTCCTGATCTTGGGCTGAAAGCACTGAACCTTTCACCACTGACCTCCACTGAATATGAAGTTGGCTATAGTTTTTTCACAAATGCCCTTAATTAGATTGAGTTTGTTCCTTCTGTTCCAAACTGTGAATTTTTGTAATGAAAGGGTATTAACTTTTATAAAATGCTTTTAAATTTTTTTAGTATCAATTAAAATGATGATATGCATTTTCTTCTTTTTCATGTTAATATGGAGAATTACATTGACTGAGTTTTGAATATTAAACTAATTCTGCATTCCTGGCATAAACATTACTTAACCATGAATACATTAGGCTTTATATATATTGCTGTATTTCATTCACCAACATTTTGTTAGAATATTTGTGTCCATGTTTATAAGAAATCTTGAATTATAGTTTTTTTTTTTTTCCTTGTGATGTCTTTGTCTAGTTTTGTATTAGGATAATACTGACCTTATACAATGAGCTGGGAAGTATTTCCTCTTTTTCTGTTTTCTGAAGAACTTTGTGTAGATTTGGGTGTTATTTACTAAATATTTGATAGAAATATTATTAGAGCAACCTTGCTGTAGAGTTTTCTCTGTGAGAAAGTTTTAAATTATGAATTCAATTTTCTTTTGTTGATATAGGGCCATTTAATTCATTGATTTCATCTTAGATCAGTTTTCTTAATTCATGTTATTAAAAGAATTTGTCCATTTCATCTGCATTGTCAGATATGTTGGCCTAAAGTTGTAAAACATATTCCCTTATTATCCTTCTAATATCCATAGTATCTCTAGTCTTATGCCCCTTTTTTCATTCCTTATTCTGATATTTTATACCTCTATTTTTTGTTTTGTTCAATCTATTGAGGTTTGTCAATTTATTGGTCTTTTCAAAGAATCAGATTTTCTTTTCATTTTTCTTTTTTATTGCATGTTCATTTTTTATTTTATTGTTTTCTGCTTTTTGTTATGTTTTCCTTTCTCTTCTTACTTTGAGTTTAATTTGCTCTTGTTTTTTCATTTTATAAGGTGAGATCTCAGATCACTGACTCTAGATCTTTCTTATTTTTTAACATAGGCATTTACATACAGTTATTAATTTCCCTTTAGGCATTGATTTAGTTGCATTCCATCAATTTGATATAAATGGTAATATCATTGTTGCTCAGTTTGAAATATTTTCTAATTTCTTTCATGATTTCTTCTTTGACCAGTAGATTGTTTAGAAATACACCATCTAATTATTTGGGTTTTTCTCAATTATCTTATTGTTATGGATTTCTAATTTAATTTCTTTGTGATCAGAGCACACACATTGCATTATTTCAATCTTACATTGTTATAAACTTCCCCATTGGTACTGATTTTGTTGTATCCCATGTATTTTCATATGTTCCATTTCCATTTTCATTTGTTTCAAGACATTTTCAAAATTTCTTCTTAATTTCTCAATTGACCCATTGATTATTCAGGAGCATATTGTTTAATTTCCATGTGTTTTTATAATTTTCAAAGTTCTTATTATTGATTTCTAGTTTTATTTCACTGTGCCCAAAAAAGATGCTCGATATGATTTTGATCTTTCTGAATTTGTTGAGACTTGTTTTGTGTCCTATACTGGAGAATGTCATGGACTGATGAGAAGAATGTGTATTCTGCAGCAGTTGAGTGACATGTTTTGTAAATATTGCTTAGGTCTATCTGGTCTAATGTATAGTTTAACTCCAATGTCTTTGTTGATTTTCTGTCTGGATGATCTGTCAATTACTGAGAGTAGGGTGGTGAGGTCCCCTACTATTACTGTATTGCAGTCTATTTTCCTTTTAGATCCACTGATGTTTGCTTTATATATTTGGGTGCTCCAGTGTTGTGTGCATATATATTTACATTTGTTATATCCTCTCACCGAACTGACCCCTTTATCATTATATAGTGACCATTTTGTCTCTTTTTATGATCTTTAACTTGTAGTCTACAATTGACCCTTGAACAACATGGGTTTGAACTATGTGGGTTCACTTGTATGCAGATTTTTCTCAGTAAATACATTGGATTTTTTTTTTTTGAGATTTGTGACAACTTGATAAAACTCACAGACAAACCACATAGCCTAGAAATATTGAAAAAATGTTTAAAAAGTTAGATTCATCCTGAGTGCATAAAATATACGTAGATGCTAGTCTATGTGTTAATTGACTGTTTATGTTATTGATAAGGCTTTTGTTTAACAGTAGGCTACTAGCAGTTAAGTTTCCTGGGAGTCAAAACTTTTCAACTTTGCAGGGGGTTGGCACCCTTAACCTTTGCATTATTCATGGATCAACTGTGTTTTATCTAATATAAAAGCACAGCTACTTCTGCCTTTTAATTGGTTTCTGCTTATATGGAATATCTTTTTCTATTTCTTCACTTTCAGTCTGTTGTGTCTTTACAGGTAGTGATTTTCTTATAGGAAGCATATAGTTGGGTCCTGTTTTTTTTGTTTTTAATCCACTCAGTTACTCTATGTTTTATTGTTTTAATTGAAGAATTTAGGCTACTCTTACATTCAGTGTTAATATTGATAGGCAAGGAGTTATTGATAAATAACTTATTTGCTACCTGTTTTCTGGTTGTTTTATAACTCCTCTTTTTTTCTTCCTTTCTTAGCATCTTCCTTTGTGGGTAAGTGATTATTTTCTGGTAGTATGTTTTAATTCATTGCTTTTATTTTTACTGTATCTATTACAGGTTTTGCTTTGTGGTTACCATGATGTTTACAAAAACCCTAGATAGAACAAGTTATTTTAAACAGATGATGACTTGTCTCAGGTCATCACAAAGAAAAGAAACCAACATAGGAAAATCTAACAATAACCTCTACACTTTAACTCCATCCCCTCACATTTTGACTTTTTGTTATCGTAATTTACATCTTTTTATATTAACAAGTTGCTTAGTTTTTTTTTTTTTTTGTTTTGCCATTTAGTCTTCATACTAGAGCTGTGAGTGTCCTACATACCACAATTAAAACATTAGAATATTCTGAGTTTGTCTGTGTATTTACTTTTACCAGTGGGTTTTACATCTTCAGGGTTTTTTTTTTTTTTTTTTTTTTTTTTTTTTTTGATGTTATTGTCCTTTTCTTTCAGAATGAAGAATTCCCTTTAGAATTTCTTATAAGACAGGTTTGATGGTGATGAAGTTTCTCAGCTATTGTTTGTCTGTGAAAGACTTCAACTTTCTTTTGTGTTTAAAGAATAGTTTTGCTCTATCGCAAGAACAGAAAACCAAACACCGCATGTTCTCACTCATAGATGGGAACTGAACAATGAGATCACTTGGACTCCGGAAGGGGAACATCACACACTGGGGCCTATCATGGGGAGGGGGGAGGGGTAGGGATTGCACTGGGAGTTATACCTGATGTAAATGACGAGTTGATGGGTGCTGACGAGTTGATGTTTGCAGCACACCAACATGGCACAAGTATACATATGTAACAAACCTGCACGTTATGCACATGTGCCCTAGAACTTAAAGTATAATAATAATAAAAAAAATAAAAAAATGCTGAAACAGTAAATAAGGTAACATTTAATACTAAATTGTTCAGTCCTTGAAAAAAAAAAGAATAGTTTTGCTGGGGTACAGAATTCTCAGTTGGCAGTTTTGTTTTTTCTTTCAGCACTTTGAATATGTCATCCCATTCTTTACCGAACCTGTATGGTTTCTGATGAGATGTCTGTAGCCAGATGGATTGGAGCTCCTTTATATGTTATTTGCTTCTTTTCTTATTCTGCTTTTATGATCCTTTCTTTGTCCTTGAGATATGAGAGTCTGTTTGTTATATGCCTTGAGATAGTCTTATTTGGATTGAATCTGTTTGGTGATCTCCGACCTTCCTGTACCTGGATATTTATATTTTCCTCTATGTTTGAAAAGTTTTCCGTTTTATTTTCTCTGAATAAGCCTTCTACTCCTTGCTCTTTTTCAACTCCCTCTTTAACACCAATGATTCTTAGATTTGCTCTCTTGGTGTTATTTTCTATATCCCCTAGGTGTTCTTTGTTCCTTTTCATTTTTCTTCTCTTGCAATGTATTTTCAAATAACCTGTCTTTAGGCTCACTGATTCTTTCTTCTGCTTTTAATAGCCTTTAATGCATTTTTTTATTTTAGCAAATGTATTTTTCAGTTTCAAGATTTCTGTTTGATTTTTTAAAAATTATTTCAATATCTTTGTTAAATTTCTGTGATAAATTTCTGAATTTATTTTCTGTGTTATGTTGAAGTTCACTGAGTTTCCTTGAAACTGACAATTTGGATTCTTGATCTGAGTTCACACATTGCCATCTTGCTGGGTTGATCACTGGCTCCTTGCTTTGTCTGTTGGGGAGACCATGGTCCCCTGTTTGCTTCTGTTTTTTGTGGACATACATCTATGTCTTTGTACTGAAGGATTAGTTAATTATTTCAGTCTTTGCTGTCTGGCTTGTTTTGGTCTTCCTAGAGTGTGTTTGCTTAGAGGTTCTTTGTGGTTCACGTGTTGAGCCCCTTTTACCCTAGGTCACTGCCTCCTTTTTGGCAGTAGACGGCTCCTCAAGCCTAGGTTTGCCTTGATTCTTACAAACATTCAGACTGCTGCCCATCCCGATTGGGCGGGGGCCACCCAGGCTGTGTGGAAAGACTATGCAGGGTTTCATGTCCAAGGGACCTGTGGACCTTACCACCTATGGTGTGATGCTGCTGAAAAGCTACACTGATTTGGTGTCTCCTTTGGCTGAGATTAACAGGACAATTTCAAAGGCCAGGGTTGCTAGTCCCACCTTCCCTGTTTTTCTCAAGCTGCCCTCAGGGGTTTTCCTCCTTTCAGCCACTTGGAATGTTTTCTGTGGTTTAGGCAGGAAAGGTTTTCCAGTGAAGAAATTCAACATGATGGAAAAGCTAGCTGTCTGCCTGGATGTCACTTTTTCTAGTGTAGGAACTTTGATTCTGTGGGGACTTTTCTGTGCAGTGCGTGGCAGCTTGGGGAAAGGACATCACAGATGTAGGGTTCCTTTCTTGTACCATCTACTCAGAGTTTTCATCTCTTTAGGGCCCTGGGGATCATTTTGGCCTCAGATTTGAGTTCTGAGATATTGCTGATGATAATCTTGGCTCTAGATATTTGTTTTCAGTTTTCCATGGGGGAGAGTGAAGCCAGATTGCTTCTACTGTGCCATTTTGGTGAAGTCACTCTTCTCAATCTTTTACATTTATCGAGATTTGTTTTATGGTTAAGGATATTTTTGTGCACTTGTAAAGAATATGTATTATGTCTATTTTGTGAATGTTTTATGTGCACTTATAAAAAATGTGTTATGCCTTTGTTGGGTTGAGTGTTCTGTAAATATCAATTAAGTCAAGATAGTTGATAGTGTTATTCAGATATTCTGTGTCTTTGTTGGTATTTTTTATGATTGTTTTAGCAATTGTTGAGAGAATGGTGTTAAACTTTGCAGCTATGATTGTAAAAATGTCTATTTCTCTTTTAAATCTGCTAATTTTTTCTTTATATATTGTGAAACTATTAAGTACAAACATGGCTATGATTGTTAAGTCTTCCTAATGAATTGCCACTTTTAACATGAAGAATTATCACTTTTGTCTCTGGCAATACTTTTCTTCTTAAAATTCATTTTATTTGGTATTAATATAGTTACTCCATCTTTTTGTACTTACATGTATTTACATGATTTATCATTTCTTTCCATTTACTTTCAGCCTATCTGTGTCTTCATATTTAAAGTTAGTCTTGTGTATATAGAATATAGTGGACTTGTATTTTTTAATCTATTCTGACAATTTTTCCCTTTTGAGTGTTTAGCCTATTATTAATAATTACATTAAATATTGATATAGTTTTATTTGAATCTATTTAATTATTATTTTACTTCTCTCTTTAATCTTTCTATCTTGACTTTTTCATTATTAGAAGATATTTTATAATTCTATTTTAATTTTCATGATTTTTTACATACTCTTTTGCAATAAAACATAATTGCTGTAGGATTATAATATATAATCTTATCTTTTTACGGTCCCTTTTCAGCTACAATTGTACCAGTTCACACATAGTGTAAAAACTTTGCAACCATATTGCTCCAGTTCTAGAATTCAGTTCTAAAATTTTTATATGTTTCTTTTGCAGTATTTACATTTTTCTTCTGAGATTCCTATCCTTGCAATTGTTGAAGCATATTTTATTTTACTCTACTGAGCTTGATTATAATAACTGCTTTAAAATCTTTGCTGCTAATTCCAACATCTTAGGATCAGGATCAAATCTCACTTGATTTTTCTTTTTTTTTGAGAATGTGTTCTGTTTTTTATTTTTTTATTTATAGTGGCGTGATCTCGGCTCACTGCAACCTCTGCCTCCCGGGTTCAAGCGATTCTTATTCCTCAGCCTCCCAAGTAGCTGGGATTACAGATTCAGGCCACCATGCCCAGCTAATTTTTGTATTTTTAGTAGAGAAAATGTTTTACCATGTTGGCCAGGCTGGTCTTGAACTCCTGACCTCGTGATCTGCCCACCTCGGCCTCCCAAAGTGCTGGGATTACAGTCGTGAGCCATTGCACCTGGCCATGTTCTGATTTTTAAAGTCCTTACATGTTGGCTAATTTTAGATTATAAGTTCAATATTGTGAATGCAATCTTGTATAGGGATTCTGGATCCTGTCACTTCTCTTGAATAAGTGTTCTTTTGTTTTAGCAAGCAACTTTCTTGGCTGGTCCTGTATTACCAACTCTGTTTCTCATGCAGTGTGGACTCAATTAAGATCTTTTGTCTTTAGCAGAGCTGCTTTGAGGTTTTTTTTTTTTTCCCCAAATGCATGATTCAGGGATCAGTCAGTAATGTGTGTAGATGGAATTTGGAGACCACATTTCTGGCCCTTTCTCTATTGGGACTGCCTGCCACCCTCACTCTTTCACAGTCAGAATTCTCCAGACTCAATTTTTAGGTTCCCCCGGCCCAAAAGACTATGGTTTTTTGTGTGTTTGTTTTTGTTGTTGCTTTTTGTTGGCATCCTCCCCACCTGGCATACAATGCACTTACTGCAATTAGCCCAAGGTTAAAGGTCATGGGAACAGAAGCCTGTTTCCTCCAGCTCTTCTCCTCCTCCTGTCTGGAAGTTATTCTTGCTTCTGTCCTCCTCCACCTTCCTGGGCTGCTGCTTCTGAACCGATAAGCACTCTATGTCTTTACTACACCTTGACATTAGGGCCTTTATGTATGTCTGTTTGATGGGATAGCAGTTATGCAGAAGTTGTTGGCAGAAGGAAAGACACATTGGTTATAGCTTGGTAAAAGGAGTAGGCAGAGATTTCAGTGTGAGTTCAGAGTCACCTTCATAGTAGTTCCAGAGTTTCTGGAGAGCAACATAAAGTTACCTCTTTCTTTTTATCCCTCTCTTTTTCTTGTGTTTTAAATTATCCCATTTCCATTGAATTCTATAAGCAGACTCAAGTCACTATGGTTTTGGTAAACCTCTTTCTACTCGGTAACCTACCTATTAACACATTCTTTCTTTTCTTCACTTGAAAATATTGCTTCTTTCATGACCTCCAGATTTTAATCTTCTATTTTGTCTTTAAACTTCTGAAATCAGGCTTTCATGATCACCATTTGAAACTGCTTTTGTTCCAGACTGCAGAAACTACCTAAAAGCCAAAGCCAACAGATACCATTAATTCTTATGCAATTTCCTTGCTACACTTTCCAAGGCGGCTTCTTTTCTTTAAGGCTCATTTTCTAAATTTATAACACTAATTCTCAAGTATCCATGGTGAATAACTTTTTCATCACTTTTCCATTCAATCTGAATATTCCAAATGATTTAATTCTCATGACTTTTCTTTTTTTTTTTGAAATCCCACATATTCTCCCTGGACAATCTCATGTATACCCATGGCTCAATTGCCACCCTATTGGTGGCTTTCCTAACTAGTTTTCTAGCTATCATGGAATGGTCCTTGCCTGGCTGTCTTTCTTCACTTTCTACCACACTCTTGTATACACCTGCTGTCTCAGCATCTTCAGCTACTTGAGCTACCCTGAACAATCTTGCAATTTCCACTGCCTGTGCTGCTCTTTTACAGGAGTCCGCAACCCGTGGGCCATGGACCAGTACTGGTCCGTGGCCTCTTAGGAACCAGGCCGCACAGCAGTAGGTGGGTGGCAGGTGGGTGAGCATTACTGCCTGAGCTCTGCCTCCTGTCAGATCACCAGTGGCATTAGATTCTCACAGGAGCACGAACCCTATTGTAAACTGCACACTTGAGGGATCTAGGTTGTGTGCTTCCTATGAGAATGTAACGTCTGATAATTTGTGACTGTCTCCTGTCACCCGTAGATGGGACCATCTAGTTGCAGGAAAAAAAAACTCAGGGCTCCCACTGATTCTGCATTATGGTGAAGTGTATATTACTTCATTATCTATTACAAATAATAATAATAGAACTAAAGTGCACAATAAACATAATGCGCTTGAATCATCCTGAAACTATCCCACCCTCAGATCTGTGGAAAAATTGTCTTCTATGAAACTGGTTCCTGGTGCCAAAAAGGTTGGGGATTGCTGCTCTTTTACATTTAATAGTACATCTGGATTAAGGGTCTTCCCTTAATCTAAGGATTATCCCCTGTTTTACTCTGTTTAGTGTTGCTACAACAGAATGCCTGAGACTGGGTAATTTATAAAGTGAAGTTTGTTTGGCTCATGATTTTGGTGGCTGGAAGGTTTGTGATTGAGCAGCTACTGCTGGTGAGGGCCTCAGGCTGCTTCCACTCATGGTGGAAAGTGGGACAACAGGCATGTGCAAAGAGATCAAATGGCGCAAGAGGAAGCAAGAGAGAAAAGTGGAGGAAGCCAGCCTCTTTTTAACAGTTCACTCGTGTGGGAAATAATCCATTCCTGTGAGAGAGACAATACTCACTCACCCCCATGAGAGGGTTTTCATCTATTCCTGAGGGATTTGCCCCCATGACCCAAACTCCTCCCACTAGGACCAACTTCCAAACACTCATTTAACTTGCATAACAAGCCCATAAGTGAAATATTGCTATTATTCCTGGATTATAACAAGAAAATAAAAGCTCAGAGGCTTCTTAATAGCTAGCCCAGGTTCACAAGGCACTGGGGAACAGTTCAAGACTCAAATCTATGCTTCAGATGTCAAGGTCCACTTTACTTCCACTATATAGCTTGTATCACTTTACAGTGCTGCTAATGGCTTGTCGTGGGAAGCCAGATAAAAGTGTTTAAAGAGGAAACAATGCAGGCTGCAGGTGACTTATACTTTTCATGAAGGGAAGACTGCCATACCAAAGCAATGAAAGTGGCTCAAAATTCTGTGGATGGGCATAATCTTCTTCATGGAAATTTTCAGATTCTTTTCATCTACTTCAACAGTTTTCAGATGAGACAGTTCTCAGAGAGGGCAGGGCTGCACAGCCTCCATTCCACAGGGGAAGGGAAGCAGCTTTCTTCTCTGGCTTGACCACTTTCCTCAGTGCTGATGAGACATGCAAACCACATGAAAACCACAGCTTTCTTCAGCTGCCAACATTCAGAAGGCTCAAACAACCATTTTCTCCCCTTGTCATTACTTAGCACAGTCAATACTCATGATCAGAGGCTTATGGGCTGGATGTATAATAAATGCAACATGGGTTATTTAGGATTATAAAATCTTAAATTCCCTTTTCTTCTTCTTGAAGCAATGCAATAAAGAATAAAAGCTCATAAAAATGTCAACCAGTTACCTTCAGCTCTATGTATGCGAGCTGACATTTGCAGTCAGATACAACAGCAACATGCAACAGGTTGATTGAGAAAGCCCAGCCTCTGGCACAAAGGGTGGACACGCCCCAGTGCTCCTGAACAGGAGATGGAGCCAGACTCCTATGAAGAGCCAATTTCATGAAATAATCTTTGAAAGAAGTGAGCAGCACTTTTTATTTTTACAGGGAGATATTGTTCAGTGTATAAGAGAAATTAGTCTTAGAAATTTAGAGAGTCATGCAAGAAAGACATTCCCTTTGCTTTCACAGACCTTCAAAGGGGATGCTATGGCCAATCTGAGCATCAAAACAAATGAGTTGCTTGATTAAAGAACAGGGCTACCTTGTGTCTTTTTTTCATGATTTCTTTCACTTTTCAAAACTCTTTCCATTCTTCAGGACCCATCTTCCTTGCTTCGTAGTTTAACACCTCATGCTTCCTTGAGTCAGTTAGCCAGGAGAATAAGAAATTTTGGTGGAGTATTGTTAGAACGGAGGCACTGGCTCACCGAGGAAGTTAGCCTCCAAACAACGTGCTCAGCAGTTCCAAATCTAGTGGCTCAAAGCCTGATCTTCCTGGCTTTGTTATCTACAGGTGCTGACCTGCTTGGTGAATGCCCAGCAGGGAGATTCACCTGGGACAAGTTCTGCAAGGGAGCTGATAACAACTGGTAGGTTTGTCAAATTACTAGATATAGTAGGTTGAATGGTGGCCCCAAAAGATATGCCCATGTTTAATTCAAAGACCCCATGAAAGAGGCTCTTTGCAGATATAATTAGGTTAAAGATCTTGAGACAAAATCATCCTGGATTATCTGGGTAGGCCCTAAATCCAATGACAAGTATCCTTACAAGAAACACACAGAGGAGAAGACAAAGATAGGAGAATTCCATGTGATGATGGAGGCACAGATTAGAAGATACAGCCCCCAAGCCCAGAGATTATTACAGTCACCAGAAGCTGGAAGAGACAACGAACAGATCTCTCCTAGGTTCCCTGGAGGTAGCAGAGCCTTGCTGATACCTTGATTTCAGACATCTGACCTCCAGGGCGGTGAGCGAATGGATTCATACTGTTTTTAGCCTCTTGGTTTGTGATAATTTGTAGAGCAGTCCTAGGAAACTAATACACCCGGCCATTTGGCTCAAACTCAGGCCAGGTTTCAGGCCCACTAGGAACTAGGTAAAACCAGTAGCCAAAGCTGAAAGACACCTAGTTATAGGGATGATAACTTCAAAAGGAGACCAGATATGGAGGAGAGGCTTCAGGTTCGTGAATGCCAGGTTAGCCAGAGGCACATCCAAGCCATAAGACAAATTCCAAACAATCCTCATATGGGCATAAGGTTTATGTTGCAACTAGCTCAGTTATTGTTGATGACAGTAAGTAGTGTTTCCCAAACTATGGGTCACTTCCCATTAGTTGTGAAATCAATGAAGTGAGAGACATAGTTGGTTTTTTATTATTATTTGTTTATTTTTTTGAGATGGAGTCTTGCTCTGTTGCCTAGGCTGAAGTATAATGGCGTGATCTCAGCTCACTCACTGCAAACTTCCCCTCCCAGGTTCAAGCGATTCTCCTACCTCAGCCTCCTGAGTAGCTGGGATCACAGGTTCCCTGCTTTTTTAATTTATTTTTTGTATTTTTGGTAGAGATGGGGTTTTACCATGTTGGCCAAGCTAGTTTCGAACTCCTGACCTCAAGTGATCTGCCTGCTTTGGCCTCCCAAAGTAACCCCATGCCTGGGATTACAGTTGTGAGCCATTGTGCCCAGCCACATAGTTGTTTTTTCAAAAAATAATGGAATAAAGAACACTGGAGTGCATCACACATGGTCAGGGTAAGGGCTTGTATCACTTAGAAACGCAGGAAACAGATGACACCTAAATTGAATGATTTGTGGAGAGTTTATTTGCAAAGAGAAGACTATTTGCAAAGAGAAGATCAACAAGAGATGGTACAATATCTGGGCGTAATAACAGGAGAGAGAAGGTAAAGAGAAAGAAGCTTCCAGAACACTGTATGGAGAGGGCAGCCTGACAGAAGCTGGGATCTCTGGAAGAGGGCACCAGCTGGCAAGTGGGAGCTGGCATGCAACATGCCCCAATACCATTCCCCTCTTGCAATCCCTATCTCCTAAGATGCTTCTTTTTGGCCATACCCACCTTTGGCTGGAGGACAAGGGAGCCCATTGACATGGTCCCCTTGCATCTGCTACCTGGGGAGAAAGGCAGGATAGATGAGGGTGGACCCTGAATCTAGAGAAAGGAAAGAAACAGTCCAGAAGAGTACTGCTTCTTTACGCTTTTGTAGGTGAGGACTGAGTTGTCATAGAAAGTAGTTTTTAATTGTGTGTTGTGGTCAAAAAGTTCAAGAAAAACTGGGATAATAGATGGAATTGTTCTGGAACTGCGAGTTGAGGGTTTATGAGAAACTGTAGCCAGGCAGAACTGGGATGGGCAGGACTGAGTCCAAAGAAAATCCTTCCTTCACCTCCATTCAACACTGGTCTCTCCTTATGCCGACTGCCTGTGGATCCTACTGTTGTACATGTTGACCCTTGATATGTTTTGTTTTATTTTAACATTTAAAAGTCTATTTTAGGTGCACAAATCAGGCCTCCCCATGATATTCTAAACTCCTTGAGGAAAGAAGTGGAGTCCTGGGCTTCTGATATAGCCTCCACAGTGCTCAGGGGATAACGACACTGGCACCCTGTAGATATCTAATTAAATGTGGACTGGAAGAGACCAAACAGCTTCCTGGTATTTCAATCAAACCCGGTGCTCTAGACCTTGCGTGGCTCACTCTGAGCAAACTATAATGAGTTGAACTTAAATCTGATTCCTGCTAAGAGAGGTTTCATTTTAATAGGCAGTAAGGCTATGAACTAACACCAGAACTCATTCGAGTTACTAGACTCACTGAAACTCCTCACAGAATCCATCTTTCATGTTTCTTTCGAGATTTTGGTATTCTTATCTCAACTCCAGACCCAGAAACCCTACGGACCCTACCTTTCCGATTATATTTCTGAGAAGAGTCATTCTCTACGCATGTAACAGAAAGTTCTCAACCTGAAAAATACACCTTCTGCACCCAAGCCCCGCTTTTGGCCAGTATTTGGTCATCTCAAGTGGGTGAGGTGGTCTCTGAACTTCAGCCCTCTCATGATCAGAGTCGCAAGGGGTTACTGGGAGGCTAAAGGAAAGTGGCAAACGTGGCTGAGATTCAGAAAGAAAAGTGGCAAGTGTAGAGAGGCAAGGACTTTTCCATCTTTTAAGTTCCTTAAAAGAAGCCAAGTTCATTTTCCAATCTCCTTCAGATACCTCTCCAATCCTTCACAGCAGCACACATATACCGCAGAAGGAACTCACTGTCACAAAAAGATGGCAGAGTCCTGGGAGCTGGGGCGCCACTTGTGTTGGCTGAGAGCCTGGATGCATGTGAGGTCAAGCCTGACCTTGGGAAAGCAGCTCTCTGGACATTACTTGCTGTGCTACACACACAGCTTGGGTTTCTGAGGAAACAACACAGGTTCTAAGGAGGAACTGGAATGGGGCCCAGGGTATATCTTTCACATCCCTTACTTTTGAGGAAAATAGAAGACAAAAGGTTTTTTAAAAACACAAAGTGTATACACAAAGCTTACAAGTTTGTGTGTTTTAACATATACTCTCCTTAAGAATAAGTAGACAGGAAAGATATTACCTGATATGGGTTAAATTGTCCCCAAAAACATGTTTTGAAGTGCTAACCTTTGGTACCTGTGGATATGACCTTACTTGGAAATAGGTTTTTGCAGATGTAACCAAGTTAAGATGAGGTCATATTTGATTAGACTGAACCCTGAATCCAATATGACTGGGGTCCTTATAAAAACAGGAGAGACACATAGAGAGTGAAGATGATGTGTTGAAACACAGGAACAGTGTCATGGGATGCTGGGGACAACAGTTGGAGTGATGCATCTATGGGCCAACGGAATGCCAAGGATTGCCAGCCATCATCAGCAGAAGAGCATGGGACCAAGGCCTCCGAGAGAGCCACCCCTGCTGACACCTCGATTTCAGACTTCCAGCCTCCAGAACTGTGAGAGAATAAATTTCTGTTGTCTTAAGCCACCCAGTTTGTAGCACTTTATTATGGCAGCGCTGGGAAATTAACACACTACTCTCATTTTCATGCTGAGGAATGTAAGGTAGTTTTAGGCACCACCTGCTTCTATATAAGTTTTATGATCTGTCCTCTTAATACAGCAGAAGTTGTGAGTTTTACCATTTTAGTATATAACATAATATATCCAATACACATTATATATATAGCACTTTATTAGAGTACCGTAGTTTTCTATTCTGAAAAACTATGAGGCTGGATTTGATGCTTTCGAAGGCTTTCATTTTTTCCCTGTGTATTCTCTGATCAGAATACCCTGCTCAACGAAGCTGCTGGGAATGAAGCTCGTTAAAAATGAAATCACTTAGGCAGGGAGTTGGAGAGTGACCCGTTTAAAATGTTGCCTCCTGGAAACTGAAGTTCATTGAACACAAAGGCTTTTGGTGGGACTCAGATTGGTGGGGATTCTGCAGCCTGATGAAAGGGTCTGGTGGCAGGGAGCATCTGATCCCATCCAGGGAGGGTAGGGAGAGGGAGTCCGGAGAGGGAAGCATAAAGAAGCCTGCTTCAGACATGCTACCTACACCTCTCCCATGGCTCCTGCATGCTTGGGTGTCATACTTCTTTAAAGAGCAGGTGACAGGTTGCCCCTGGGATGCTCAGAGCCAGGCAAGGTGGGACTTGGCACTGCTCCCCCTTCCTCCATCTGAAAAGTTGCCCTTAGTCCCACGGGGCCCCTTCCTGTCACACGGACACAGCGAGCTGGGTTTTGTTTTCTTTCACTCTCCTTTTTCTTTTTTTAAAAGCTCCTCACAGGAAGGGTTTGGCAGGCAGCTCGGGTCCCTGCTGAGATGGAGAATCTAGCAAACTTGTCCCGCTGATTGATTAAACACTGAGGAGGCTACAAGACCTGAGCATGAAATTTCTTGGCTCTGATTGTGCTAAGAGTAGAGCTCACTAATGAATGGAGTCTGATTACAGCCCAGCCTCTCCAGGGCCTCCTGTTGCCCCAATTTGGGGGATTCTTCTGCGTCGAGTACATCTTGGAAAGCAGCACAGGATTCTCAGCAGGATCTGCGATGTCTGATCCAAGAAGGATTTTTGTTTTTGTTGTCATTGTTGCTTTTTAAGCCTTATCGATGCTCTCAAACCCTTCCCTACACAGCTTGGCGTGGGGGGAAGTTGATTCCACTGAAGCCAGGTGGAAGCAGTGCCACTCCCAACTGTGAGGAGGAAATGGGCAACAGTCAGCTTCATCCGTCCTGAACATTGAGGCCCGAATGTTTCAAACTGATACTAAACTGGGACTCTCTGAAGGCCCATGGGGAAGCCTGGCATTGTGTAACCATTTCTTCTAGCAAGGCTCTCTCCCCACATTCACAGCCTGCCACCTAAAGCTTCGGGAGACAATGTAGTTGACCTGTAGTTCTTCCTGTATGTGGTTCCTAGTCAGTCACTGGGCAAGGAGGAGGCTGCAGGCATTGTGCTATTCCCTTCTCTCTCTCTCTCTTTGTCTGTCTCTTATCTAGTTAAAATCACCAAATGGAGCTTGGTACTTTGTTTGTAAAATAAGGGGGTGGAAAATGATCCCTAAAGTACCTCCTGGTTTAGAAAAGTCTTCATGCTGTTTTATAATAACTCTTTCACCCACCTCTCCTCTTCCGTGAGCTCAGAGCTGCCCAGCCCTTGGGATGTGTTTCTGCCACAACAAGGAATACAGGAGGAGTTGAGCAGGAAACCTGCCTCTTATCAGATTCACCTGAGCATGTGGTAAGACATGAAGATCTGAATCGATGCTTTATGCTGCTCTTGTGGGATTCCCCACCTCTTTCCCTATCTGAATGCAGACACCTGCATTCTCCTAAACTTGGGCTGGTTGTCTGGGATTTCCAGCCACAAGTCAGCTTTGGCCTTTGGTAATTGTATTTCCTGTATTTGTGTTAGACTCTGTGAGAATTTGTAGTGCTACCCAGCCCACACATACCATACCCTTCAAGGACACTTACTCACATAGATCTACTCTCCACTCCAGCAGCAAGTCCTGGGTTCTCCTAGAGGAACTTGGCTGCTTTGAACACTTTCCTGGATCTGGTGTCTCACGTGTCCTCCTGACTACCTTCCCAAGATCAGAAGTAAATTTTCTTGGACTTAGGATGGATCTCTGAGTTGGTTGTGGGGCTAGTTTGCCAAACTGACAGATTGGGAAGTCTAGTCACTACAGTGCTGGTCTGGTCCTTCTTATATTTTTTGGTATGATAATAGGACTGTCTTCAAAGATTGACGAAGGGCTGACTCAACAGTTGTGACCATCTTTGAATGTCAGGACAGTGGTTCTCAGCTGATATGTGTGGCTGGGTATTAGGAAGGTAGATGTAGTATGTGTTGGCACATATCATTATTACCAAGACACAATGACCAAATGTGTGTGTATGTCATAACTACCAAAATGGGATGTGTTTGTGAACGGGCTGAGACAATTTGATATATCCATTCTATTCTTCTGCTTTCCTGTCTTTTAAAGCTTTCCCATTCTCTTATCCCAACTCTTTCATCTCTGCCCAACACACAGGTTGAGAAACATTGTGTTAGATGAAGGTAGGGGCAAAGGGATAAGAAGCTCACTACATAGTTCATCTGATTTCCTGTCTTAGGGAAATGCTAGCCGATGTAACAAACAAACCCTAGAATGTTACTGTCTTATGTAATAAATGTTCTTTCCTCACTAATGTGATAGTTCAGTGTAGTTGTTCCTGGACAGTAGGCTGATCTTTTTTACACAGTAATTCAGGGACTCATGCTCCTACCCTCTCATGGTTTACATCTTCTACCTTGGAGTTCTTTGCTGTAGGAGACTGAGAAAAGAGAGTATGCAAAACTCACATGCACTTCTCAGATTCCACGATCTGGAGGTCAAAATATATCATGTCCTTAACTTTCTGTTGGAGAGACAGAATTATTGGCCCTACCTGGAAGCAAGAGGGGTTGTGCTAGGAAATGTAGTGAGTGACTGTGTGTCTGCCTCCAAGCAATGCTCCCACTATAGATGGGCACATATTTTGGTGTTCAGCTCTCTATCTCTGTTATAATTGCTCATATATTTATCAGAAATTTCACATCACAGAGCTCAGAAACTTTCTTTTACTGTGAGTTTTTATATAAATAAAAATAGGATTGGTAGCCAGCTACAGGAAAAAAAGGGGGATAAATTTGAATCAGAGCTGTGCGTAAATCTTGGTTTCAAAATTTAATAATTGTGTAAATCTTGGGCAATTTTCCTAAACTCTTTATACCTCAATTTACAGATCTGTAAAACAGGGATAATAATATGTGTTTATGAGGTTAATGGTTGCAGATGACATATATAGAGGACTTGGCATATAATAAGTGCTCATTAAATAGTAGCTTTTACTTTAATCTCAATGAAATCATTGTAAATGGATTTTCATCAGTTAAGATGTTACTGTTCAACTCACAATATCCTAAAGTTTGAGACTTTTCTTCTGCAACCCAAGTTAGAATTTACTTACTCTTAGAAGGTTAGAGTTAGATGGCCCTTGGAGATTATCTGATTTCTGGGGACATTAGATGACTTTTTCAAGGTCACAGAGGTAATGATTGGCAGAGATAAGACTAAAGTCTTTCACTTATAGATCAGTATGCTAGCCAATTCGTTCCGTTGAACTTGGTGAAACTGAGTACACTGAAATTGTAGCTTCCAAGTTGGAACTTTTGAGTGACCAATTTGGCTGCCCGAAGCAGGCCAGGGACACACAACTGTCCTCCCCGCTGCAGTCCTGTCTTGTTTATTCTGCCCACTTGCTGAGGCATGAACTGTGGACAAGCTATTTGGTTTGTTGCATATGATTTCTAGGCTAGCTTTTATTTTCCTGAATTCCCCATTATTTTCACTATCATGGTGCAGGAATTGTCTTCAGATAATGAACTTTGTTCTTTCCAGAGAGTTACTTCTACCCAGTTATTAAAATAGAGCCTTCAGTTCATCTTCTCCTGAAAGGTGGTAGTGCTTTAAGGACATGAAAAATAGATTCTCTAAATGCCATATTTTAAACCAATATTTTTCTTCCTATCCCTCCTTTTTCAAACCACTGGGTACCCTTTCTTTCAATGGCTTTCAGAGTATTAATATTAAGAACATACCATATCTGTATGTTGTGTGGGTGAGCATGTATATATTTCTCACTCAGTAAACACATTATAACATTCTACAGTGAAAATCCGACATGACTCAGCATCATTGTTTGGAGAAAACCCAATTTCTGCCAATCATTTCTAATAAAGATAGTAATCTTCAACTCTGGTCACATGTTGACCACAAGAACAATGAGCAGAGTAGCCATTGTCTATCTGCTGTACACTCAGACAGTGTCACATAGGGCCTGGTTATAGCATTAACCTTGCTTTTTTCTGTAAAGGGTGGCCTTTGCTAACCCTCATAGAGAGGATTTAGTAATCAGGAAATATGATCTTACTTCCTTTTGCACTTTGGGGAATTCTTCTAGAGTTTCTTTACTACTCAAGATAACAAGGTGAAGGCCCTTTTCCCACCTCCCCAGACTTCTCTAGATTATTCTAGTCTTTGGGAAGAGATAAGGGATTCTTAGGCAGAGAGACCTAGAGAATCAGAATGTCAGAGACTGGAATTACTTCTGGCAGAATTAATTGCTCTATACCAAACTTCCAAAGTGTGGTTCAGGCTCAGACCTTTGGATGGAGGATAGCCTATGAGGTTCCCTCTCCTATCCCTGTCTCTCCCCCCTTTTCATGCATCACTTCCTTTCAAATTCATCAGTCTGGATCTCTCCACCCTTTGCCCCATGAAAGGTGTTCTTCTTCCTATCTTATTCCCAGAAAGAAAAGCAGGATCCTTTGTTTCCCCTTTTCTCATAAATTATCAGGCTTCAGTCTTTCGCTGGATATTAATAAAAGTGCTTCCCCGGCTTAGCTGTGATAGACTGGGCATAGTGGGTTCTGGTCCCAATAACAACTTGTTTTCCTCACTGTTCAGCTAGGAAGCAATCACATGTTACCAAAGAGAGAATTCTAAAAAAAAAAAACACTGTCCAATATCATATGAAGAATGGACAGTCCTACAGTTAACATGGATTTAACGTCACTTCTTTTGAAATATTAAACCTTGACATTATTGTGTTAAGGGGAATTTGACTTGTTTGTTGGGCCTAACTCACCTTACGAAGGTTTCTCTACCCTACTTACTGTAAAGGTCTGGCACATTTATATTGCTACCCAGAAACTCAGGCACTAGTTCTGATTATCTTCTTCTATCTAAATATACCTATGCCTTTAAATATGATGATCAGTGTAGGGTTTGTTGCCACTTTATCTTCCCACGAAAGATACAAAAAATACATAATATACACATAATACCCCATAATACAAATATTATTGCATAGACCAATAACTTGAGTTTATAATTAGATTGGGAAAGTGTATTAGTTATGCCTCCTATTGTTGCATGTGGCAGAATGTCAACTGAGACCAAGAAAATAAAGGATTAACTCACACAAATGTTAACTTTAGGAGAGTGTATTTAGCTTCAGGCATGACTAGAGCCAGGGGTATCAAGCAATGTAATCTCTCTCTTCCCATCTTCTCATCTCTCATCTGTGCTTGCCTGTGTTGGCTTTTTTCACAGCTGCTGGCAGCCACAGGTGTACACTGTTGTTACAGTTCCTGAACCCTCTTGGACAATGGTCTAGAGATGATCCTAACTTAGGATACTCAATTCTAGAACCACTCATTGGGAAGGGGGATAAATCTACTGAGTAGCCAAATCTGCCTCTTCTGTCAAACTCTAGGAAGGAGGTATGGGGGCATTAGCCCCACTCCAACCATAGAGATGAAGCCAAATTACTTTAGAATGAGGAGGAGCTGTTTCTCATAGGAAGGGATGCTATACAGGTAACAGATATTCACATGTCCACTCTAGGAAGTATGGTATTTCAATGGGAAATGGTAAATGGTACCATACAGTGTGTCATTAAATACCGAAGTGCTGAACCCAGAAAGTCAGTGTGGAGGGAACTCCTAAAGACAGGGAAATCATGAAGAGTTGAGGGTAATCAGAGGATGTTTCATACAGGAGATGTTGTTTGTCCTGGATTTTAGAGAAAGCTTTCAGAGAGATAGTGGCTAATAAATGAAATAAAAACATAGCTAAACACTGGAAATGAGAAGTGGGTGTCTAAGGGAGTGGGAGAATCATTTCAGAAAGAGGAAGAAGACCTATCAAGGACAAACTTCTTACTTTACAGGCCTGCGGGCTGGTACTGGCGGCATGAGGAGCATTGGGCGTCTGACAGGTTAATATCCTTCTGCTTTCTAATGTAATAGAAACCTCTTTTATAACTCTTGTTCTGGAAAAACAACATAAATATTTGTTTGTTGGCACATCACACTTTATATGCAATGTGTGTGTTGTATTACCTCAAGAACTGTGTGATCTTTTGCCCTCAGAGTCACATTATGCTCTGGGTGGAGTGTCACAGTATGATGAGTGTGTTCTCACTCTTGTTCAGAGCCCATGGTTCAGCAAGTGGACAGAATAAACAGACAAGACTGCAGAGTGGAGGACAGCTGTGTGTCTCTGGCCTGCTTTGGGCATGATTATAAGAAAGGCTTTGCTCCTGGGGGAGCAAAAAGCCTTTGTAGCTTACTCTGGGCTATGCTCCCATGTTTATTTTAGGAGCAATGGAGATGCAGAACCCAGCATGATGCTTGGATGACAATTTATTTTTAAAGGGGTTATAAATATGTAACTCTTTTAGTAAGAAATCAATGCTTTTTGGGTCTATTTTATAATCAGTTACCAGCACCCTGCCTCTCTCAAAAATAAGCTAGATTATATTTTAATGCAATTTGCATTTGAGATTTCATTTTCATTTAATTATCAGCATTTTCTTTGCTGGCATGTAAGACATACTCCTAACAGTCGTCTGTGTCAAAGATGTGCTAAGAGGCTCAGTCACAGGGATCCTGGGGCGAGTGCTTCTCACTGAGGCAGACTCAGGGGCAATACCCCTTTCTTACTTCTTGAGACACTTACTCGTAGTTCTCCCTCTTGTTATGAGACTTCCTTTCTAACATCATAAACAGAAACCCTGGCAGAGAGGAAGAAAAAATAAAAGAATGACATAAGTAGTTATATTTTGAATAACTTTCTGTGTTGGAGTATGTGAGCTTGAGAATTAGACATGGGTGTGTCTAATTTCAAGATAAATTATTACTGCTAATCTTGGGCAAATTATTTCTCTGAATCATATATTTCTTATTTTTAAAATGAAGATAATATTTCTTTATGGCATTGTTAAAAACCTGAAAAGAAACTGTATGTAATGCACCAGGCAAGTAGGAGTCACTTAGTAAATGTTAGTTTCCTCCTTTTACATAAAGCAGAGACAAGGATTTTCCAGCTAGTGAAAGAAATACAACATTTATCTTATTTTGGGGAGCTGTGTATCAGTCAAAATAGGTTAGATTATGCTGCAGTAACAAACAGTCCTGTATTACTCAGTGTTCTCCAGAGAAACAAAATCAATAAGATATATACTTATATATATAAGATATATGTAAGATATATTGATATACAAGAGGAAATTTATGAGGGGAATTGGCTAATGCAGTTATGAAGGCTGACACCCCACGACATGCCGTCTGCGAGTTGGAGAACCAGGGAAGCCAATAAGGTGGCCCAGTTCAGGTCTGAAGTTCAGAGAACATGGTTGGTGGGGGTGCTGATACAAGTCCTGGAATCTGAAGGTCAGAGAACCTGGAGTTATGTGTAAGAGCAGAAGATGAGTATCCCAGCTCTCAGAGAGAGAGAGAAAGAGACATGTGTGCAGATGAGAGACAGAGAGAGAGAGAGAGAGAGAGAGAGAGAGAGAGAGAGAGAGAGAGAGAGAGAATAAACTCACTTTTCCTCTGCTTTTTTGTTCTATCTTGGCCCTCAGTCAATTGGATGGTGCTCTCCCACACTGGGTAAGGGTGGATCTTCCTTATGCAATTCACTGATTCAAATGTCCATCTCTTTCAGGTCCAGCCTCACAGACATACCCAGAAATAATGCTTTACCAGCTATCTGGTATTCCTTAACCCAGTCAAGTCGACATCTGAAATTAACCATCACAAATCCCCAAATCTCTAGATTGCTTCTTGGATGGTGATGCTTCTTCAATGTTCATTAATCACATCCTTCAGTTTCAGAGGTCCTTTCAACCATAAAAAGGGACTTGAGTCCCTTTCCCCATATAGTACTGGGGAAAAGACTCCGCTTACATACCAACCTTTGTGGGATGTTTAGTGAAAATATCTTACTGAGGGGAGGGGGTTGGCAACCTCTACCTTCTTGGAGTCGGCATCTGAAATTAACCATCAAATTAACCATCACAAATCCCCAAATCTCACTGAGCGCCTCAATGAGAAGCACTCGCCCCAAAGCCTAATTTTTGCTCATGCTACATACAAGTCCATTGTGGGTCAGCTTTATCTTTCTTCCTCTTCACTGTGGAATTTAGGAGAATGGTGCAGCCTCTGTCTGACACATACTAATCATGGTGGCAGAGGGGAAAAAAGTCAATGAATTTTGGCTAAGTAGACTCTTTTCCCAAAGTGACACTTTGTCCACATTTCATTGACCAAATCAAGCTACATGGCTAAGCGTGATATTGAAGAAGGTAGAGAAGTAAATTCTTTATCCTTTTGTGGACTGGTGGGGGTGCTTTGTTGAGAGCATAAGTTAAAACCAAGATTCTGAACTAGAATGGTGCATGAGAATTACCCATGGAGCAAAAAATACATATATGATAAGGCCCCAATGAATCAAGATCTTGGAGATGGTCCGGGAAAGTACATTTTTACTACTTTCCACAGGTGTGCACCCTCCAGTTAACAACTACTGTGTTAAAAGTTTAAGGTTGACCTAAAAGTCAAGAAAATTAGTAAGCTGATTATCTTTGAAAGTAAGCATTAAAAAGAGATAACTCTGTCTTTTCCTGTAAGTCTTACAAGTCTCTCTTTCTTCATTCTTTTAATGTTATACTTTTATTGACTTTGTTCCAAGGCTTCCTTATTTATAATTTAGTAAGCAGGCGAATACTTTATATTTCTCTAAGGAAAATAAAAAACTATGTTGCTTTGTATTTGTTTGTGGCTTTCCATTGATTTTTCCATGGGTCAATGGTTCACAGTAGAAAACAGCATTACCAACTTTGACTTAAATCTTTCTGGGATGCATGAAGATGGATATTTGGTTTGCATACTTCCCCTGCTGTATAGATAGCCTTCAGTTAGCTTTTCATGGCTTTGTGAGGCAATCAGGAATATTGGGTTTACCTTGCCAGCACACTCATTCTTTTTCCTGTGGTGCAAAATGAGGCTGTGAAAGAAAACCCTTGGGGATGAGGGTGTGAGGGAGGAAGGCACAGCAAGGCAAAAGGGCAGGTCTAAATTGAGCACCCTCACTCAGTCCAGATTGCTTGTTGGATGGTGATGCTTCTTCAATCTTCAATAATCACATCCTTCAGTTTTGGAGGTCCTTTCAACCATAAAAAGGGAATTGAGTTCCTTTCCCCATATAGTATGAGGGAAAAGACTCTGCTTGTATACCAACCCTTGTGGGATGTTTAGTGAAAATATCTTACTGAGGGGAGGGGGTTGGCAACCTCTACTTTCTTGGAGTCAAAGAACACATCATTGTTCAGGACTACAAAGAAAGAATTCTCAGTGGGATTACTGGAGTCAGTGAGACTTCCTCTCAGTCTGATGCTTACTCTGGGGTTTGAATTATTCCTCCATTTCATAAAGTAAAAACTGAACTGCAGAAATTTTAAACAAGTGTTCAAATACTTTTAGAAGTCAAGGATACAACCAGTTGTGTAGAACCATGGTCTAGCATTATTTTGTTCTTACAGCCTTTGTAATTTTCTCTCCTTGTGTGTTCAAATGCCTGGGGAGTGCCTGATAGGGCTGCTTGGCCCTGTGTCTTGGCAGAAGTTCTGCACTTAGGTTTCAGAGCAGCAGAAGTCCCTTGACTCCCCATGCATGCCACCAGGTGAATGCAAACAGCTAGAATTCTACTGGCTGAAATACTTTTTAGCTTAAGAGATCAGTTTTTTATTTCATTTTATTTTATTTATTTTTGAGACAGTGTCTCACTCTGTAGCCCAGCCTGGAGGGCAGTGGCATGATCTCAGCACACTGCAACCTCCACCTCCTGGGTTTCAGTGATTTTCCCACCTCAGCCTCCCAAGTACCTGGGACTACAGGTGCGTGCCACCATGCCCGGCTAATTTTTGTATTTTTTAGTAGAGACAGGGTTTCACCATATTGGCCAGGCTGGTCTCGAACTCCTGACCACGTGATCCACCCACCTAGGCCTCCCAAAGTACTGGGATTACAGGCATGAGCCACCCCGCCCAGCAAGGTGTCAGTTTTTGATAAAGAGGAAATGCCTCTGGGAGAAGCCAAATCTCAGAATAAATTAAACAGAAATATATTTCTGACAGTTCTGGAGGCTGGGAAGTCCAAGATCATGGTGCAAGTAGATTAAATGTAATGAGGGCCCATTTCCTGATCTATAGATGGTGTCTTTTGCTGTGACCTTACATGGCAGAAGAAGGGAGGGATCGCTTTGGAGTTCTTTTTTCTAAGGGCACTAATTTTGTTTATGAGGGTTCTGCATTCATGATCTAATAACTTCCCGAAGGCCCCACTTCCTAATATCATCAACTTAAGGGTTGGGATCTAAATGTATCAGTTTATGGGTGCACAAACATTCAGACTAGAGCAGGCTTCTCTCGTAAAAACCTCCCACACCCACTTACCTGTGATTCTTCTCTTTCTGGCTGGCTAGAAGTAGATGGCCCCAAGGTGACTTTCACAGCCTTATGTTGAAGATGGCCGAGCTTCTGTCAACCTGGTTCCCTGAATGACTGCACGGAGGAGGGCAACCTCACTGAGCTACTGCCCATACAGTACTAGTACTGTTGTGTGGAGCAAGATATAAAGTTCTATGCTTGAGCTATTACGCACTTTGGGTCCTATTTTTCAGTAGATAGGGGTGAACTTACACAGTGTAAGGATGAGGAAATGCACTGTGAAGTAAAGTGAAAACTGCAGGGTCAGGCAACACAACCTGAACTGGAATCCTAGATTCACTATTAACTAACTCTGAGTCTATGAAGAGTCTCTTAACTTCTTGTAGACTAAATTTTCACATCCATAAAACGCAGAAAATAATTCATTTTTTGTCTTCTTCCAGGGTTGTCATGAGCTCCCCAAACAATAAAGCACTTTACGACATAGCCATCATTATTAAGTTGTTTCCAGTACCTGATACCTGCATGTTGTAGGAACATGCTGCATGAAGGATTTTAAGGAGGCATTTGAGAAGAACGAGGCAGTAGAGAGTGAGGTCACATGACAATCTGGGGATGGATGGAGGCACTTTTAAAATGTGAAAGGGACACAGACTGTACATCTGGAGCACAAAGGCAGGTGTCACCAGCTTTGTCCTGCTCGGCACCAGTTGGAAGAGAGCATCTGGCTTTGAAGTGTCTAGCGCCAGGTGTGACCCTGGATTCTGCAGCTGGTATGTGTCTCCTCAGACTTTCTGAGGGAAAGAGAAAGGAGTGAGAAGGGAATATGGAACTAATTGAAGACAATAAGGAGACAGCAGGGTACTTGCTTCATTCATGAGGTCCCTGGAACAGGAGAACTATGTCACATACCAAAGGACAGCATAACCCACAATAAACTCCCACCACACAACCCACAGACTATTACCCCATACTGTGGTGTAAACTTGAGATGCATAATTGTATTAAGCCAGTGTCTTCTGTGACTTGGGCTTGGCCCCTGCCTAACCTCCAGGGAAAGGAAAAGTGAGAGCCATGGCTCCATGACTGACTTCCTTCCCTCTGCCCTGTTGGATTCCCTGGGAATCTGTAGGAGTGTTCTGAGAAAGAGGCTGCTGCAGTGGTCTCTGCGCCACTCCAGAGGAATAGTCACCCTGAGTGTGGTGTCAAGATTGGATAAGGGGACTTAGAGCACCTCAGTAAAGCCTTGCTTTCCTGTCTGATTGCATACAGCCATGGCAAAGCTGGTGGGGTAGAGCTAAGAACCTTTCATACCTAAGATGAACCACGGAGGTCTTTTGGTTACAAAATATTTCTTCCACTTCCTTTCCTACCCCAACTGAAAATTCCACCTTCCTGGATTCATTCTCAGGAGGATTTATTTACATTTTATTTTAAGATAATTGTAGCTTCACATGTAATCATAAGAGATAAAACAGGGAAACCCTGTGTACTCTTCGCCCCATTTTCTCCAATGGTAACATCTTGTATAACGATAGTACAATATCATACACAGGAAATTGACATTGATATAATCTCTTGACCGCATTCAGATTTCACCAGTTTTATGTGTATTCATGTACATGTGTGTGTGTGTGTGTGTGTGTGTATGTGTGTGTACTTAGTTCTATGACATTTTATCACAAGTATAGACTTGTATGTCACCACTATAGTTAAGGTACAGAACAGTTCCATCACAAACATCCCTCTTGCTAGTCCTTTGTAGTCACTGCCACGGCCTCCTTTCCTTTTCTGTCTACCCACCCGCAACTCCCATAGTCAGGTGCATTGAAAACCAGATTCATCTTAAAATACCTGAAATTAAATTAGTTGGTGAGGTCCTTTATCCTTCAGAACCGTAAAGCTCAGCTATGAGGGCCCAGAAGCAAACATTGAAGGCGTGACCCGAAGGTGGCACGAAGGCCTTGGTCTCTAACCTCCTCTGTGTGATTTACTGTCCACTTCTTATTGGGCATGTTTCCTAACCTATTTGAGCCTCTGTTTTTTCATATCAAATATAAGGATGTTAACTCCAATGTCCTGTGATGTTGCATGAGATAATACCTGAAATGGCACTATACATTCTAGATAACCAAACAGTGAATGTATTGTCACATATATTATTCATTTAATTCCCACTTCAATGTGGGATTGATATTGTTGGCCTATTTTGTCATAGAGAAACTGAGGTTCAGAGAGATGCCTCAATGTGCTCCTGGTCAGGAACTTGGATGACAGAAAGTCTAATTTCAAAACCAAGTCTACTGAAGCTTAAAGTCTGTTCTCCTCTGCCCTTTTTATAATACATATGTCTCCCCTACATTTATTATTGATATTAATGAAAAGAGAAGAAGAAGTTAATTAGGACAAATGTGTGCACAGTGACTTGTACATATAGATACATAGACCGACACCAATCCATATCCAAAACGCCATTTCTCTACCGAGTTCTTTCCTCCTACAGAGCTTGCAAATTAATCTCCCAACCATCACTTTTGAAAACTGACTACCATTGTTCTAAACGTAGGTTTAATTATTGTTCAGGTATGGTAAGGCCAACAGATCAGAAGATGCCTGCCATTGAAAAGATAGTTTGCCATTTACAGTTCCCAAGAGGACAAGGCACACTGCACCATGCCACAGGGTCACAGGGAGAAGCACCAGGGTCAGAGTCATTAGGTAGAGAGAGTAAGGGGACAATGTGGGCAAAAGCCTTTATTGTGGTTTCTGTGGGAAAGGCAAGGCAAGAAAAGCAGGCTTTGGACTGGTTAGTTTGAATAATTTCAGCAGGCTCTGGAGCATAGGGGCTGTCTGTAGTTATCTGGTACCTGGCCCTGTGGTGATTAGAGCAGGGAAATAGTGACCCTGAGTGTAGAGGACAGAGGGTCCTGGATAGATTGGTTTGCATATGAAAGGTGTACGTATAGATGTACATTTCCAGTAATTTGGGAGAAGCTGTCCCATGCAAGTCAGCAAGGCCCCAAGATGTGAAAGCATCAAAAACACAGCAAATAAAAAGACACGATTAATATGACTCTCAGATTAGAGTTTTCCCGCTTAGAAAGTAGAATTGGGTTCCAATGGATTCAGGTTTCCAATATATTCAACTGACTAATGAATGTTTGGTCAGTTAGTCAAAAACTGGAAGGAGCAGTTTGAGAAGCATCAAAGGCTTAAGCAACCTGTGCAAAATTTGGAAAGGCCAATCCAAGTTCTGATGAGCTGACTGGGTCATAAAATTTATTGTCTAGAATTAGTGAGGAGAGACTAAACTCAGAACCATTGCAGAGAAGGTGAAATCCGTCTCAATTCTTCCTTTTATGTACCCATTACTCACTTCTCCATTCCTACTCCTCAAGGGCCTTGCCCGTCTCTTTCCATCTTCCTCCTGCTCACACTCAGTTGCCCCAATTCCCTGCAGCAGTGCTGACCTGCCCTGCCCTCGGATCTCTCAAAGTGCCCTAGGCTTGAAAATTACCTCCCCTCCCCAGTTCTTGTCACCTAGTCAGGTTCTCACTGTTTCAGTACAGAACATGTTTTCTTTTCGTTTTTTCATAGTACCAAGTATTTTATCTTTAATGTAATAAAATAATCCTGTGAAATAAGTCTCCTATAAGTGTATACAAATTGAGGGTTTTTAAAAAAATTTTATTTTAAATTCAGGGGTACAAGTGCAGGTTTGTTACATAGGTAAACTTGTGTCATGGGGCTTGGGGTACAGATTATTTAATTACCCAGGTATTAAGCCTAGTACCATTAATTATTTTTCCTGATCCTCTCCCTCCTCCCACTCTCCAACCCTGAAAAGCTCCAGTGTGTGTTGTTCCCCTCTGTGTGTCTATGTGCAGAACAGGTTTTCTTAAATATTTTGGGAACTTAGAATGCCAAGAAATGTGTGTGTGTATGGATGTATGTGTGTACTTGTGCTAGAATATCCAAGGAAGTTTTCTTTTTTAAAGCCAATTCTGTAGTCAGACCATACAACAACATATGTAGTAAAATCAACATGGAGTAAATTAATCAAGTATGATTGCAATGAGAAATTTGTGTAGTGTCTATTTTGAGTAATGAATATATTTATCAGTGCCTGGAAATGTCAGACCAAAAAGAGACTCTGAGGTTTCAACTCATGCTCTTTCCCTTGAGATGTCCTAGATTATTACCTCACCTAACAGTTATTAGTGGTTTTGATGAAACCATGGTGCTTTTAGGCAAAGGCTCCAAACAGCTACACATAGTGGACAATTATCTCTATATGTGGATCTAAATATCTGGTATAAAGAGTAATACTCTAGACTTGTTGGTTTCTTTTTTCTTTGATTTCATGAAAGATACAGCATTATTGAGAAATAGAAGAATTTTCACTTATTTTTTATTTTTGAAACAGGTTTTGCTTTGTCACTCAGGCGGGAGTGCAGTGGCATGATTGGACCTCAGTGCAGCCTTCAAACCCTGGGCTCAAGGAATCCTCTCACCTGAGCCTCCTAAATAGCTAGGACTACAGGTACCACACCTGGCTAATTTTAAACTTTTTTTGTAGAGATAGGGTCTTGCTCTGTTGCCCAGGCTGGTCTTGAACTTCTGGCCTCAAAGGATTCCCCTGCATTGGACTCCCAAAGTTCTGGGAATATAGGTATGAGCCACCATGCCCAGCCTACCTCATTTGTTGATAGCACTGATTCCTAGCAGGGTTATTTTCATTCCTGGCTTTAAAAAATAAAATAAAATAAAATAAAATAAAATAAAATAAAATAAAAACTTACCCTGTTTGAACACTGGAATGGAAGTAATACATTCGGTAATTTCAGAAGCTGAGTGTTGGCTGACATCAAGCAACTGAGATATACTGCAGCTGCTGTTGGGGAAGGAGGCTGGAGGCTGACTCATATCATGTTGGCTGGCAGGAGTTTGAGACCAGCCTGGGTGGCATAGAGATATCCCTGTCTCTAGAAAATAAAACATTTTTTAAAATGCTGGCTGGATTTTCTGGGCTGCCAGATTATTACTCGTCTTGAAAGATTTAGACAAAAATATTTTATTTTAGCCTTTGTCATTATTACTGTTATGATAGTAAAATAATGAATTTTATAAGTATTTTTTGAATGTTCAAGGTACATCTCTGAAAGAGTACCAGCCAAATGCTGATGTTAGGGATTAAATCCAGTTTTGAGAGAGACAGAAATTCATTCAAACTTGTTGCATGTAGGATCCTATGTCATTGAATATGAGAGGGTGCTCTGCTGGGTGGTGGCTGCTGTGGTTTGAATCATATGCCTTAGTATTGGCATTTGACAATAACAGTTGTCAACCTGAATTTCTAGTTGGATGTATAGCCAAGAAAATAAGAAGTTCTGAGGGAGTGGGGAACTTTGAGGGATGGAGTGGATCCTCTATATACCCCTATATTACAGATTGCAGGTTCATACTGAGGATTTTACCTTGAGCTTCTGGGTTCCACAGAACACTTGTGTGTTTCCATAGGGGCCTGGAAGAAGTGTCTTCCATTCCCATAGGCACAATGCCAGAATGTGATTCCCTGGTTTTATTTTAAGCTCTTTCTTCCACCCAGAAACACAACCCACCACCCCTGAGAAAAGATCGGAAATAAGTGGATTAAACTAAACATTCAGAAGCTGCTCAATACATTTCCTTCTGCACTAAAGAGGAGGTACAGTGCTGGGGTCGAGAAAGCAGGGAAAGAATCAGGGAATGGGCACCCAAACTACTTACTGGCCATGTGTTCTGAGACAGGCTCCCTTCCTGGGCCCTCTCTAAAAACAGTGGGCATAATGACTGACAGCACCTACCTTATATGGTTATTGAGAAGAAGAAGAGTTAACATATGTAAAGCACATGAACAGGTGTTCGTCTCATATATGGTGAGTGGTCAGTAAGTGTAGTTTTTCTCTCAAAGACAGTTCTCCAGGCAGAGCAAGTGAGGAGGACTTTTGTCTGCCCCTCAGCCGTTCAGAACTAGAAAGCAGTTGTATTTGCCTGTGCACGGAGATACTTCAACTTTCCCGGAACTGAGCCCATTTTCTAACCCTACCTTCTCCCTAAGCTTCCCCTTGAGCACCCCTCTCTCCATCCAGCTGTGAAACTCTGAAATGAACTAGATCCCCAAAAGTCCAGTGGAAGCTGTAGGAATAGAGGTGTTAGAGGAGAAGGCAGAGAAATGTGACAGGAATTCTGCAGGATGTGGGAGTAGTCTGAATATACAAGGGAAAATCTTGAGGTCTTGGCCAGTTTACTGTATCTAGGGCTAAATGTATCACGTCAAAGAAGGGAAAGGGAAGTTGTTCACCCAAGATCTTCAGTTTTCTTCTCCATGGCCTCATTATAGTGCCTTGTTTCTCTCTTGGGACTTCTGTTTACTCTGCCTTGTATTATCATAATATTCTTAACTTTAACGTTTTTTCTACAGTTGTAGTCTTAATGGAGAATATGTTAAAGAACATGTAGAGATACTAAGATCAGATAAATTTCTCCAATTTCCTTGTGCTTAAAAAAATGTGTTAAGTGTGTACTATCTCTTCTTTCTATTGCCTTCGAAAGAGAAAGACACATTTGTTGGCCAAGGCATTGATGTGCTTCCAGGGGTAGTGGGGTGAGAAGTCTAGTGGAAGAAGGTAGTTTTGGTGGGCAAAGGAAGTGAAGTGAGAGAGAGGAAAGGTAAGGTAAGAAAGAGAACTTGCGAAAGTTGAAGCTTTTACAAAGCAGGGAGGAGATGAACTTGTATCAGCTGTGGTGATGTGTCTTTGGGCAAGATGAGGAAAGAGACAAGGAAAGAACTTCAAAGGAAGGAAGGTTTTGTTATGCATTGGGTAGTGTTGGTCTCTCTTCACTTTGTCCTCCCTTTTAAAATGAAAAGTTCTTCATTAAAGAAGCTCATTGCTCTTCAAGTCTTTGGAGTTGGGTTTGCGTTGTTTTGGATATCTCACCATGCTAAGTTGGGTAAGAAGAACTCACCTTATTTTGGAGAAGTTATAGGTCCCACTCAAGAAGCCAAACAAGGAAAACTGAAGCTAAAAGGTGCCCCAAAAGGTCAGGGATTGAGTGTGGCCACTTTACCCCCGGGTCTCAGCAGGTCTGAATAAGCCATAGTTCTATCCAACAAATACTCACTGATGCCCTGGGAACAGAGGTAACAGACAAGTATATTAAGGCGTAGACAAGGAAACTGGCAATTCCCGCACAATGAGCACCAGACTGTGGGAGCCTGAAAGAGAGACATCATTTGCAGACTTGAGAAGTGGCCTCGACTAAGTTCTGAACAGTGAATAAGATGTAGGAAGGCAAAGAAAGAAATGGATGGAATGGGTGAATGCACTGAGCTGGGGAGAGGGAAGTTTTTCTCAGGCCAGCTGCGTCTTCTCTATTCGGCCTGGAGAGAAAGGTGTGCTGTGGGAGAGAGACTCCCTGGGCCAAGGTCAGGCAAAACCAGGGACTGGACTTGTCTTGTTCTCATGATGTGAACTAGAGGCTGATGCTGTAGTGAAACTCTTGCACCATGATGTTCACACACACCTTTCCCTGGACATCTGTGTCTCCATGGAGGCTGGGCTGATGGTCCTGAAGAGGAAACTCTGATTCCAGCACTGGTGGACTGTAAGGCTGAGTGAATAGCCCTCATTCAGCTTATGTGGGACCCCAAACCTCCATAAGGAACCTAATTCACTGGGAGCAGTGACGATACCCATAGAGACAGGAGGTGGGAGGTACTGATTGGATGACATTAGGGACTTGAGTCTCAGAACGGGGGGACATTTTTCCATTTGCTCTCTGGGTCTTTTTCCAACTTAGAGTCAGCCAGATATGCCACCTCTTCTATTTGGCCCACACTTAGTGACTTAGTTCTGACTGTTGCCTGCCTGCCCACACATCCTATGCCCAGGTTAGACCCATGCTTCTTAATCATCCTGGAGCCTGGACTTTACCAAAGAGAGAAGCAGCCCATCTCTTTCCCCTGGTCTCCACTTCGTCATCTCTGTCTGCCCCCAGGCAACCCCAGGAAAATTGGGAATCTGCTTCCTAGGCTGATCTAACATCAAACAGACATAGGAATTTTATGCCTCACCCTCAAACCCCCGAATTAGCAAACTAATTTTTTTTGTTTATTGCATTGTTTCTTATGCATCCCCCTTCCCTCACCCACATGTGCATGACCATGGAGACTTCATTTACTCTAGAAATAAATGATAGGAAACAAAGTAGCATAGTGTGTTTTTAGCAGAAACAAAAGCTTCAATTTGAAGGCCTCAGAGTTGAATTTTCTGGCTCTTACTAGCTGGTGGGAAGATTCTGTGGGGTATAGTGTCAGGAATTTTCCATTCCTAAAATCAAACCTGATAATTTGAATACCAGAAGAAAGTCTAGCATATAGTGGATGGTTGTGTTTTGGAATTCAGCAGAGAAATGGAATGGATATTTTGAGGGATTATGACTAGGAGAGAAGTGATTTATTTATTTTTTTAAAAAAAGATGGACTAAACTAGAGCACTCATATATACCAGTGGGAATGACCCCATAGAGAGTAATAAGTAATGATGCCAAAGAGGGGACAATTGCAGGGACAAAGGCCTGAATTAGCAAGAAGCACACACTGTCCTGATAAAGTCCAGGAGGTGGCCTTTGATAGGAGGACGATCAATTCTTTCATTGTGTCAGGAAGGAAGAATTAGGGTGGATGTTCTCATGGCTTGGGAGATTCAATGATGGGAAGACACAGGTACTTCTCTGTCTGACTGATTCTAGTCTCTTGATGGCTTTTTGGTGACATCAAGTTCTGCTGGGTGTGGTGTAGGTGATGGGGAGTATGCATTGGAGATTTGATGATAGAAGATTTAAAAGAACTCCAGGAAATGTAAAGTAGAGGTTACTTGGGAGTTGAGTGTTTATTGGGATTTTTGTCATTACATTCAGGTTACCTGACATAATAATATGAGTGGGGTTTAAAAATAGAAGTTTGGCAGGGCATGGTGGCTCATGGGAGCCACCATGAGCCTAGCACTTTGGGAGGCTGAGGTGGGTGGATTGCCTAAGCTCAGGAGTTCAAGACCACCCTGGGCATCATGGTGAAACCCAGTCTCTACTGAAATACAAAAAATTAGCCGGTCATGGTGGTGGGCGCCTGTAGTCCCTGCTACACAGGAGGCTGAGGCATGAGAATTACTTGAATCCAGGAGGCAAAGATTGCAGTGAGCCAAGATCGTGCCACTGCACTCCAGCCTGGGTGACCGCCCGCCACCAAAAAAAAAAAAAAAAAGTAAAGAAGAAGAAACATTCAGCTACTGGGGAGAAGGTTCAGAGTGTGTGGACATTTTGATTTGACAAGGATTGGTGTTTTTCTAGGTGTGTGTAAAAAAGGGAGGGGGTGAATTTGTTAAAGATGTTTTCAGTGGACTGTCATTTTGGCTCAGGGACTTTAGGCTGGGTAAAGTGGAAAGAGAAACAATGAGGGGGTAATAGAGAGTGAAATAGTGGTGGGTTTAATGCATACAGGTTTCATTGAGGTTGAAGAATTGTTAGTGACAAGGAGTTTAATGATAGGCTGAAGAATGACCGCCAAATAGATCCTGCTTTTGCATCTGGAATCTGTGAATGTTACCTTATATGGCAAAAGTGACTTTGCAATGTGAGGATGCTCAGAATCTTGAGATGGGGAGATTATCCTGGATTATCTGGGTAGGCCCAAAATGTAATCACAAGTACCCAGCTGTACAATGATGATTGTGAGTGTGTGTGTATGTGTGAATGTGCTGTACAAGGTGGATAGCCAAGGGGGTGGGTTACTCTGAAGTGGGCCTGAGTCGGTATCTAGACTTCAACAATTACTAGTAGTATAAATTTGTACAAATTATTAACCTCAGCAAGCTTTGATTTTTCATCTATAAAATGATGTTGATAATCTTATTCACTTTATAAGGTATTATGAAGATTGGTAAATTAATCTTTATAAAGCACACAATATAATCTCCAGCACAGAGTAAACATATTGTTATTGTTATTTTGTTATTATTTTGGAAGGAATTCTGCATTGCAAACACTGAGATGTAGCTTTTAAGTTAGCAAGTGCCTGTTTGTATTTAAGAAAAGCAGCCCTGCAGTATCTTTGTAGTCAAAGAGAGATGCTGCACCTAATCAGGAAGTATTGATTAGAGGGTGTGTCCCAAGCTCTGAGGAGTCTCTGCAATCCTGTTCATAAATGGACAGTGAAGCATGAAGTCATAAAATGTTTTATGGAAAAACCCATGAAAACTTCAAACCTTCTGTAATACTTATTAAGAATAATTTAAACCATTCATATTTTATTAGAAAATGCCAGTGGTTATGAGTTAATCAATTTCAAATTGATTTTATTTGTGTAAAATTGGCATTTTAGAAAGTGAATTTATTCCTTACAGTTACTTCTTCCAATGTGAAATTATTGCAATACTGGTAATAAATGCACTCTGATTGAATCTATGTCATTAATCAAATATTCCCAAATTGAACTCCTAATAATGTCTTATAAGATTAAAAAGACACAGAGGATGTTGGCTGCTTTTCAAGGTCTCAACTAAGGAAGAAGAAGAAATGGTGACTCTAAAGGACATTTACTATTTTTTTTCTTTTTGATCTTTCTTAACTGCTTCAAGCCTGTAACCCCCTCCTGTGTTTGAGAAATCTACCACCTTATGAGTCTTGGTAGGAGGCAGGGTTCACCTCCTACTAAAGAAGGTGGCAAGGTAGCAGGCCAAAAATGACAGATTCTTTCCTGGTTTTCCTTGCAGCTAGAGGGTGCATGTGACCAAGGCTCAGTCCCTCAGTTAACCTCCACCCTCTGAATCATTGCTAAATAAGGCAAACAGGTAGGCTCAGTGGAGAATTCATTCTGGCAGCAGAGGCAATGGCAGAGGTAGAGGCAACTCTAAGTCTGGTGATACGGGTTGTGCAACGTGGCATCTAGTATTCTTCAGCTGTAGGAGGGGTGTTGCTTAATTTGCTTAAAGTCAGTCATAAGTAGGATGATGCAACATCCTGGTTTGCCAGAGACAGTTTCAGTTTATACCTGTTATTTTGTGTAAGTTTTGATAGCATTCTCCTTTGCTTTCAAAATTTTCCAATTTGGAAAGTAAATAAGATGGCGTATTTATTTTCACCATGGTCAGGATTCTCCAGAGAAACAGAACAAACACGAGATAGATAGATGATAGGTAGATAGATATATACATATACATACCTAGACACATAGGTAGATAGATATTTATCATGATGGTTGGCTCACACAATTATAAAGGCTGACAAGTCCAACTATCTCCTGTCTGTAAGCTTGAGATCCTGGAAAACAGCTGGTAGAGTTTCAGTTCAAACCTGAAGACCTCAGAACAGGAGAATGGATGCCATATGTAGTATTTATCCAACATTCCCTATTCCCTTTACTTGGTTTATCTTTTCTTCATAGCACCTATTACCACATGATCTGTTTGGAATAGGTAGTTAATTCTTATTATTCTTGTATCCCATATTTGTGAGTTTGCCTGCTTGCTAAAATTTATTTGTAACCTCAACGTCAATACTGGAGTTGCTTTTGTGGTCATTTGCAGACATGCACAGAGCAGCAAAATACCTGAGTCACCTGATGCACAGGTTCCCAGGTAGGGTTGAACAAGACAATCATCTGTTTTCTTGTTTTCAGCTCTCATACTGTAAACAGGTGTCCTTTTTGTGGTATATTTAGTGCCATGTTTGTTTCCCCACAATTTGTTAGTGGTTTCTCTTTTTAAATGGCCCCCAAGTGTAGTTCTGAAGTGCTGTCTAGAGTTTCTTTGTGCAGGAAGGCTGTATATGCCTTATGTACAAAACATGGTGTTAAATATGCTGTGATCAGACATAAGTTATATTGCTGTTGGCCATGAGCTCAATGTTAATGAATCAACAGTGTGTATATACATATTAGATAAGGTGCCTTTAAACAAAAACACACATAAAACAAGATTATGTATTGATCAGTTGATGAAAATATAATCAGGGGCTCACAGGAACCTGACTCCGTACTTAAGAGCAATGGTTTAGTTTTCACTAATTCAATGTTTGTGGCAACTTTATAGAACATACTTATTGTGAATAAAGAGAGACTGTATTTATTTATTTCTTTACAATTAGTCCTTTCTTAGCCAAACTCCAAGATAATATATATATTGTTGTCTTATTTTCTGCTGTGTCCTTGGCATTTAGAACAATGTCTGGGACACAGCATTTAATACATTTTCTTTTTTTTTTTTTCTTTTTTTTTTTTTCATTTTTTTATTATACTTTAAGTTCTAGGGTACATGTGCAGAACGTGCAGGTGTATTACATATGTATATTTGTGACATGTTGGGGTGATGCACCCATCAACTCGTCAGCACCCATCAATTCATCATTTATATCATGTATAACTCCCCAATGCAATCACTCCCCCCTCCCCCCTCCCCATGATAGGCCCCAGTGTGTGATGTTCCCCTTCCTGAGTCCAAGTGATCTCATTGTTCAGTTCCCACCTGTGAGAGAGAGCATGCGGTGTTTGGTTTTCTGTTCTTGTGATAGTTTGCTAAGAATGATGGTTTCCAGCTGCATCCATGTCCCTACAAAGGATGCAAACTCATCCTTTTTTATGGCTGCATAGTATTCCATGGTGTATATGTGCCACATTTTCTTAATCCAGTCTGTCACAGATGGACATTTGGGTTGATTCCAAGTCTTTGCTATTGTGAATAGTGC
>NW_016806761.1:1134762-1137091 GCF_001698545.2 Rhinopithecus bieti
GCAGACTGCTCTGTTAACAATGAGGGAGGCTCCGTGGGCGTGGGACCCTCCCGGCCAGGTGAGGGATATATTCTTCTGGTGTGCCTGTTGCTTAAAGCACGGTATTGGGGTGGGAGTTACCCGATTTTCCAGGTGTTGTGTCTCAGTTCCCCTGGCTAGGAAAAGGGATTCCCTTCCCCCTTGCCCTTCCCAGGTGAGGCGATGCCTCGCCCTGCTTCAGCTCTCGCTGGTCAGGCTGCAGCAGTTGACCAGCACCGATTATCCAGCACTCCCTAGTGAGATGTCCCCGGTACCTCAGTTGAAAATGCAGAAATCACCGGTCTTCTTTGTCGCTCACGCTGGGAGTTGGAGACTGGAGCTGTTCCTATTTGGCCATCTTGCTCTGCCCCCTCAATACATTTTCTTACCTGGATAAATAAACGCACTTCAATGGTCTCAAAAATGAGCATATACTTCTGTTTATGCATATTTATTTATAGAGTAAATAAAGACACTGTCAATCTCTGTATAAAATATTAGAAAAGCTTAATTTTCATACTTTAGATAAAAATTAAATAAAAATAGAATATCTATTTTTCTCTGTATCCCAGTATCTTATTTTTGTATAACTGTGAAGAATGTGTTCCTCTTTTTTGAAGATCATTACACTTGACAGCTTCTAGACATTGCTGAAGGCTTTACACGAGATGGTTTTGGCTATATTGCATGATATGATACTGGGAAGCTTTTATGTTAAGTCCTGTCCAGAATATTAGATTTGGAAGGTGTCTTAGTTCCTTTGTGTTACTATAAAAAAGTACCTGAGATTGAGTTATTTATTTTAAAAAAGAGACTTATTTGGCTTACAATTTTGCAGGATGTATAAGAAGCATGGCGCCAGTATCTGCTTTTAGTGAGGGTTTCAGACTGCTTCCACTCATGGTGGAAGATGAAAGGGAGACAGAGTGTGCAGAGATCACACAGCAAAAAAGGGGCAAGTGTAGGGGGAGCTTCCAGGCTCTTTTGAACAACCAGCTCTTGTGGGAACTAACAGAGTAAGAATTCACTCATTACCCCAAAGATGCCATCAATCAAGCCAGTCATGAGGGCCCTAACCCCATGATCCAAATACCTCCCATTAGGCCCCACCTTCAACATTGAGGATCAAATTGTGACATGAGATTTGGAGGGTCACATATCCAAACTACAGCAGGAGGAACTGTAGATTCTTGCTGGTCCACCCTCGCGGACGAAGCATTACCTCTTCTACAACATGTCTCCTGCTTTCATCAATTTTTACTTCATAGCCACTTCCTTAATGTTTGGACAATTTTACCACTTAGAAATATTTTTCTTTTAATGAGTTGAAATCTGTCAATCTGTATCTTCCGACGACAAGACCTAAATTTTGTCCCCTTGAATGCACAAATCACTTTCCTTCCTCTGGCCTATGAAGACTCCATATACATGTGTAGAGAGTTATAGAGTTGCTTCCACGTCCTTGACTTTAAATTTTTCCAGTTATTTCAAGCACTATTTTCAAAGGCTTCCTTATTTGAGGATTGTGTCTTGGGAGCTCAAAAGAGAGAGTCTTCAAACAAATTTTGTGAGAGGAAAGTGACAATCTACAACAAATTGGCCAGTGAATACAGCCGAAAAACTTTTAAAGAACAGATGTGTTCATTATGTATAATATTAATTAGAAAAGTTTTTAAAATCTTCAAAAACAGCAGCAGCAGCAGCAACAACAACAGCAGAATAGTTGTGTCTAGTGTTCAGTTTTATGTTGTTTTCTGTTCTACACTTGGTAGTAATCACTTCTTCCACCCCATTATCTCCAAACACTCCACAGTTTATTGTACAGTAGTCTTGCATTAATGGTGCCTTCAGTAATACAGGAGAATAGATTAGATTACAGAGAGATGACAGCAGTTACAGAGACAAAATAATTAGTATAGTAATAGAGAATTCAACAGGAGAAAAATTTAGAGAGTATTAACAAGGGGATCACGAGCATACAAAAAATCCAGAGAAATTTTAGGAGCGTTGGGTGGAAATTTGAACTATGTCATTTGAATCCTAAAAGACAGGATATAGTAGATTGATTGCAAATGTGGCACATATACACCATGTAATACTATGCAGCCATAAAAAAGGATGAGTTCATGTCTTTTGTAGGGACATGGATGCAGCTGGAAACCATCATTCTCAGCAAACTATCGCAAGAACAGGAAACCAAACACCGCATGTTCTCATTCATAGGTGGGAATTGAACAATGAGAACACTTGGACTCAGGAAGGGGAACATCACACACCGGGGCCTGTCATGGGGTGGGGGGAAGGGGGACGG
>NW_016806761.1:1137305-1157990 GCF_001698545.2 Rhinopithecus bieti
GGAGATATACCTAATGTAAATGATGAGTTAATGGGTGCAGCACACCAACATGGCACATGTATACATATGTAACAAACCTGCACGTTGTGCACATGTACCCTAGAACTTAAAGTATAATACAAAATAAAATAATAAATAATATATAATAAAATATAATTCCATGGGACAACAGTATCCATTAAGATACAATATATTTTATCATGCCTTTAAGGTATGTGTAGGGTAAGAATAGATTTTACCTATAGTGGTAGAAAAATGAAGAATGCAACTGCTATTATGAAAGTATTGTCTTCTTTTTTATATAATTTTTTCTTTTAGTTCTTGGTATCATAATTTTTTAATGGTTAGAGAAAAAAATCCATCAACTGTTTATCCCTACTGATTCTTATTCCATCAATAAAATAGCAAATATACCTTCTTTTTCCAAAGAATTCTGTATTTCCCATGTGGTGTCTTAGAGGGAAGTATAGCCTTCTCTGGTGGTGAATGTTTAGGAAGGGTTGGAGAAATCCTCTGAGTCAGTGGGGACCCTGGGGCTCTTGAGGAGGGGTTGGGCAATTGGTCTGTGCTAGGGAAGGAAGGGGAGCAGTGGACATGTGCTTGTGCAAGGTGAAGGACAAGAGAGAAAGGAAGGAGAATTGAAGAAGAAGGAAAAACAGTAAACAGCAAAAACAGAGAAAGAGAGAGACAACTGTGGAGGAAAGAATCCCAGTCTTAGCTCTCTCATGAGCTGTAAGCAGCCTTAAAAGATCATTGGTCATGTTTCCATACTGGGGAAAGTAAAATCATTATTCTCATTTTATTGGTGGTAAAACAAATGCCTTTTTGGTAAAGTGACACTTGACTTCTCCTGCCCCCTTAAAATTTTTTTTTTGCTATGCTTTCTTCTTTGACGTAGAAAGGAAGAAATGATACCTATATCTATATTTATCTATATCTATAGAGAGAGTGTCTGTGAGTGCACATTCAAGGGATAGCTATCTAGGAATCTCAGTATTTATTCTCCGAGGCTTTAACTGTAAAATCAATTCAAATCAACAGATATTTATTTAGAATCTATAAAATACAAATTTATTTAGTAAGAAGTTAGGATGTTATAAAGTAATGGAGGTAAGTATCTCAAGCCCTAGATTATCCAGAGAAGTCCTGATATAAAACACTTTTACTCACTATCTCCATAACTGCATCTGTCCCTGTCAGCCTAAGTAATCAGTTTTGGTTTAAAAAGTAGTTAAAATCACATAAAACACTGCCTCTGTCTTTGAATTCATCTGGGGAACATCACACATGAAGTGTTACAGGACAGAAGAAGTAATCTGAGGTGGTAGCCCCACGTGGATGGGTAGGATTGGAGAGTGGAAGAGGCTGGTTCCCCTGGAGTGGCAGAGTCTCTCTTATCCAGACCTGAGTATGGCCAGTGCTGAGCAGTGGGTTGTTTTGGTTGCAGCCCTGTGCTTTGGCTAAAACTGTTCTGCAGTGTAAGCAGGCATTCAACTTTGGTAGAAGCTACTGCTTGTCTTTCAAGATGGTTCCAACAGTTTACACCCTCACCGGCAATGTTAGAGAACTCTGCTTACCCTACATCCTCACTAACTCTCACACTGCCATGTTAAAAACATTTTTTAGCCATTCTGGTGGGTTTGTAGCAATATCTTACTGTGGTTTTAATTTGCATTCCTCTGATGAACAATTACCTTGAAAAACTTTCTATAAACTTATTGGCCATTTGCATATCTTCTTTTATAAAGTGCCTGTTTAAATCTTTCACCTACTTTTATTGAGTTATTTGCCTCATTATTATTGATTTGTAAAAATACTTTGTATATTATGAATACAAATCTTTTGTCACATATAAGCCAGCCATACTTTTGGATGCAAAAAACAGAACTTGACTGGTGGTGACTTAAACAATGACAATATCAATTCTTTGATATAACAAAAACTCTAGAGCCATGCAGCCCTTGGCTAAGTAAGCAGATCTGCCATCCTTAGCAGTTTGGCTTTTCATGCTTAGCTTGTGACCTCATGTTGCAAGATGGCTGTGATTGCTTCAAGCACTATGCCTGCATTCAAAAGCAGGAAGAGTGGGGGCAACGAGGAGGCAATATGAAGAGGTCCTTGAGTGATCACTCCTTCTTTCAGTGGAGATAAAAATTATTTCTTAGAAGCACTCTCAAATGTCCTCTTAATTCTTATGCCAGAATTAGGTATCCTGCACACACACATACCAGCAATAGGGAGCCGGGGAAATAAGCATTGACAATGGTGTACTCTACTGTAGCCATGATTAGATTAGACAATTATGATTCGTGCCCCAGAGCTGGGCACACTGCATGAACACAGGTGCTATTAGTTAGAAGAGAGTAATGCTTGTTGGGTAGGTACAACCTAACATGTAAATATTAAATGCCAAAAGCTATGTGTCAGTCTCCAATGCAGTGAGAGATCCTTTCAAAAATCTGTTAGCCCCTGGTAGGCTTGTGGACAACATAAAAGTTAGGAAACCAAGCTCTTCACTTAAATCCATAAAACAATGCCAGCATCCCAAACTCCCATTAAATAGCTGATTGTAGAGAACCCTTGCTGGCTTGAACAGCTACATCAAGTTGTTAGTTCTGATTACATATTATTGCTGCAATAGGAGGTCAGCATTAGTAACTGCATTGTCTAAGGGACAAGGCCAAGTGGCTTTAGTAGAAGAATTGAAGGTAAATGGAGGTTAAGAGCCATTTGCTGAGTTTCCCTGAAAGTAGAGCCTGAGCCAAGGGCATTTTAGGTAATTTATTTGGGAAGTGATCCCAGGAAACACGAGTAAAGGGCTGGGGAGAGTGAAACAGAGGAAAGGAAGGCATTGCAAAAACACACTAAGAGTTGGCCATCTCTGTGGGTGACTACAGCTTAATTGTGTTGGGAGCCTCAGGAGCTGCACAGAATGCGTGGCAAAATTTCATCCCCCAAAGCTCTACAAGTGTGGATCAGCTTTGTTGGCATCACCTTGACTGTGAAATACCTGCAAATTCCTGGGCCTCATCCTGATATCCTGAATCCAAAATGTGGTGGGAGTGGGGAGGGGGTGGGTCAGTATTTCAACAAGCTCATCAGGTGAGTCTTAAACATGTTCACATTTGAGAATCACCATTCTACTCCCCAGAGAGAGTGTTGATTAGTTAGCTCATGTGCCCACTGGTCATACCTGGGGGGTTAACTCCCTTCTACTTTCAGGTTGCTCGTGCATTACTATATCCCTTAACTCTCATCAGAGAAGCCCCCAGAAGAAAACAAGAGATTTCAGTGCAGCTTAGGTTGGACCCTCAAGGTACACCCACAGGGTAGTGGTTTCTACAGCGACAGCTGGAGTAAAAGGTGGGTCAGAAGAGTGTTGCATGAAAGATACCTGACTCAGGAGAGGAGAAGCAGATTTGGCCAGCTTGGATCATGACAGCTCCTTCAGTTATCTGAACTTCATGGAAGGAGTCATGAAATCACTTTCTAATGCATTAAGCTCTTTGTAAAGGGCCCTAAGCTCCTAGGAGAAAACACACTGTGTAATTGCACAGGACTTCAGTGTACAGAAAACATTAACAAGACACATGAGAAACAGTACCTGTTTATGCTGTGGTATATCCTTGAGGCAGGTGGAGTGTTTCCATCTGTTGAAGTAGCCTCTGTGATGTCTCCCTGCTGGGATTGGGTTAAAGAGAACAGATTTCTCCCTTTATTGGGAAAAAAGCTTCTCAAAAGCAGACATTTATTTGCCCTCCCTCAATTTCGTTGGGAATTTAAAGCTGTGCAGTTTACCTTCTCTATTTCTTTCATATTGCCCCAAGAACACTTGATTCTCTGTCAGCCATTTGCTTTTGTTCTAGCTTTTTCCTTTCTGCTTTGACCCTAAAAAAAGTCACTAGTATCATAATTTTATTTGAATCATTTGAAAAAAGGAAGAAAGTTTTACCATAAACTAGAGTTAATAAAGGCTGGTGGGGCAGGGATGATGAACTCAGGTGTCAGGTGGAGAGACTCACCCTATAAGCCTTCTGTAAATGATGTTTGATTCAACACATGGAATTTCAGATTTTTATTCAGAATTATCATTAGGCTAAAGAGGCAATAAAATGAATTGCAAAGATTAAGACAGTAAACATATTTGCAGGCTTTCTCTATTGTGGGTGGGAGGTACATTAAAACTCAATTACAAGATTTCAGCCATTGCAATATGGATCTTAAGAGTTTGTGTGAATAGAGGTTTCCCTTGGGAAAGATGGCCTATCTTTTCCTTATTTTCCCCATCTTAGTTCTTCCATTCCAGTGCACATGTCCTAAACACCAACTGTGTCTTATGATGATGCTTAGTGGATGCCTGTCACTGGGACCTGAAAGTACCCACTGTACTGGTCTCCTGGCATGGATTGACTTAGTGCCTGAGAAACGAACACCACCACACACTCTCTTAATTATAACTCAAGGAACTCCAAATTCTTAGGGTTTATTTTTAGTGTCCTTTTTAGACGTTTTGACATTGGCACTGGTGCATATTTAAGCCTCATTGTAATTCTTTGTTTTGGTCCAGAGTCTTTTACTGACTAATGATATCCTCCCGCTGCCTGGCTCTGGCTCTAGAAATTTTTGCTTGTCTCTGGCACCTTCAGGAGTTTATGCTTACGGAGGAGCCAGAATTAAAATATGATTGTTTTGTCATCAAGCAGATATTCATTGAGTGCCTACTATGCTCCAAGCATCATATTAGATGTTAAAATATAAACATGAACAAGACATAGTTGCAGTTTTGATGCAGGATTTTTCTCGGCCACTTTGCCAGCCAGAGGCACCCCTGCCTGCGCCTCCCTAAGCCCTAGGCCTGACTCAGGAAGTGGCCTGACCACCAGGACCACCAGGCTGTACCTGGCTTGTGTGCCAGCTCAGCCCAGGGCTGAGCTGGGAGTGACCCAGCCCACCTGTGTTACAGCTCATACTCGTATTCGGTGGTTAGGGCGTTCTTGTCCCATGTCCAAGAAGAATGAGGTTATGCTGACAATTCAAAGGGAGAGAAGGGCAGAGAAGAATTTTATTGAGCAATGGAACAACTCTCAGCAGAAAGAGGATGTGGGTGTGGTCCCCCACCCCTGCAGTGAGGTGGTTTCTCTCTCAGTGTGGCTGAGTCCAGGGCTTTTATGGGCTCAGAATGGGGAGTATGTGCTGATTGGTTTGTGAGTATGCAGAAAGGCTAAAGAAAAGTCATCACTCAAAGGTGGGCATGACAGTGTAAAAAAACAATTAGGGAAGGTTAAGTATATGCAACATAAGTAAAGGGTGGGGATCAATCACAGGAAATCATGCCAAAGAGGAAGGCAGGTTCTCAATCCAGTCTGTAGATTTATCCAGGACTGTCTTCAGTTTGAAGATTGGGTTTCACCAGGGGATCCACCCCGTCTACCTAGGCATTTGTCTGCCTTCTGTAGCTATCACTTTTAGAAAAATTAGAATGTAGGAAATAAAGATCTGAGCATCAGTTACCATCACAGACCATTGAAAGTTATACAAGGAAGGAAACAGCATGGTGCTTTTGGTGCAGAGAAAGGTGTCCATTCTTCTTGGAAGAGGAAAGGAAGGACTTGTGAAAAGTTCACAATGAAGGTAAAAATTGAGCTGGGTTTTGAAGGATGAGTAGGAGTTTGTTGCTTGAACTACATGGGTAATTTTTCAAGGAAGGCAGATCAAGTGCCTAACATCTTTGGGTGATGCAGAAGAGTCTAGCAGGGTTGCACTATATTGTGCTTCAGGAGGAATTGAAGGCAGGGAGACCTGAAGGGAAAGTCAGTGGACAGGGTCTGAATCTCTTCCTCCAGTAATTCAGAGGTCTGTAGTAACTTGGGGGAGTGGTTGAAAGTCCTAAGTCATAGAATTTTGAGGAGTGAGAGAGGTGGAAAAAGTAGACAGAGTAAATATAACTTACACCTTTACATATTTTGACAGAATGGAAGAAAAATGCATGGTTGTATTTAGAGACAATATCCAAAAGAGTTCCCCGCCCCCACCTCTTTTTTTGATGGAAGAAGCATTTAATAGAAAGGGAATATTTGAGAGAAAAGGGACTAATTTGGTGCATGAGTTCCAGAAGACGAGGAAGAAAACTGGATTGAGATTAAGGGTGAGTCTTAGAAAGGATAAGGAAATACTTCTCCATGTAGACATTGAAGAAAGGAAGAAGTTGTGGGTAAATGTACTTATGCTTCTGGAGGGGAGGATGGAAGAAAATCAAGGGAGTTCATGCCTGGTTACTTCTATGTTATTTGAAAAGCAGGAATCAAAGATGTTTGGGGCGAGAGTGGTGGAGGAGAGTGTTAGCATTTTAGATCTGCTGCTGTCTCACACAGAGGAATGAGATCTGCATAAGGGAAAACATACATTTAAAAATTCTAGAGCCTTCACATTTTAAGTGTGAGAAAGCAAATCTGCATATGAATAAGGGGGCTGGATGAAAGAGACTTGGCCATTTTTCCTAAGTTTCAACTTCCCTGTGGGATGTGTGTCCATCGATCCTTGCCTCCCCTGTCTCACTGGCCTCTAGGAAGGGGCCAGCACCTCTAGAGTTGTCATCAGATCAGGGATAAATCTTATTCTCCAAACTCCCTTGATCACAACTGAGGCAAGTCAGGATTTTCAAAATGGATGGATCATTCATTTACAAGTGAGATCCATTTCAGAATGGATCATCCATTTACAAGTGAGACATAAACAGAGATATACAGAAAAATATTAGAAACAAGAACAGGTTGCAAAATTCAGGTTTCTGAAATTACCTTTTTCTAGCTCATTCCCAGGCTCACAGGCTCTTTCACCTCCCAGAGCCTATCCTGGAAAATGAGTTTGCTGTAGTCTGGCCTCCAAGACTGGCTTCCCCCCTAGTTCCAGCTTGCCTCTATGGATTCACAATTTCATAGAATGGCCCATTGTACAGGTCCTATTGCCTGGACCCCTCAAATGTCCCCACAGTCAAGGTGGCAGAGAGACTCCCTCTCTGCTTCCATCTCTTCCCATCTTCCACTGGGAAGTTTTCTCTTTAAGAAGAAGTCCCATTTCCCTGTTCGCTGGCAAACCTGTTGAGACTGAATGCAATGAATGAGATCAACATTCTAAGCCACTTTCTAGACACAGGGAATCACTTGGAAATTAGTAGAGGCTCAGTGGTATTATGCTATAATAAAAATATTACCCAAACACCAAGAGCTGTGGTGAAAAGATTTTATCTGGAAATCCAAACATTGCAATTTTTACACAATGAAATTATTTTAAAAGGCTTTATAGATAAGTTCTCTACTTTAAATCATACCACTTTAATAATCCAAGATTAGTTTTTTCATTTACTTCCCCCAAGGTTGTGACTGATCAGTCTATGATTTCACAGTTGTTCCATCTGACAGATATGTTTTGACAGGAAAATGCTCTTTTGAATAATAATTGCAAAATATAAAATATTTTTCGTATTCCTAAATCTTAAACTGTAAGTAAGCTACAGAACTGGACTGAAACTCAGCTTTGTTTGGCTTCAAGTTTGGTTTACAGTTAAGTTAAATAAGAAGTGCTTCCACCAGACACCATGGTCCACTGCCAGCAGCAATAATTGACAAACATCCCAGCCGCTTTGGGAAGGTTTAGTGTATTGTCTCAACCATTGCTCCCTAGTGCATCATTCAGATTGATCAAAACAGTGAAGTCTTTGCACTCATGGAGTTGATGTTCAAGTGATGATGCCTGTGGTCCCTGGGCTTGTTCAGGATTTGCAGTCAGCTTCCTGTCCCATTCATTTCCTGACCAACTACAACCAGGACTTATTGTATCTGGGAAGTCGAGTCAGGCTCCACAGATTACAGACTGGGATGTGAAAGGAACAGAGCTAAGCCTCCTATTGGCTGAAGATTATGATAAATGCTTAAGGCCTAAGAGCAGATTGGAGAGATAGAGCTGATGATGGGAAAGAAAACTGGCACTTTGCTGAGCCTGGACCAAGAAGCTCTTCTCCTGTGGTGCAGGAAGAGAAATTACTATGGTCTCAGTTAGTAGTGGGATTTTACAATAACTTTTATGTAAGCGGAAGGATTACTTTTGTACTATTTTTATTTGATTTCTTGGGAAGCACAACATTCTAATTTTAAACATCATTTGCATCAATTTTTTGGGTCTCCATAATTTTCTGTTTACAAATGTGCAGATCCTCTTAAAAATATTCACTAACAGAAATAATCTTGACCCGATTTTTTTGGTATCATGGTTTTAATTGTTTAAACATTTCAGGCACATTTTGAACCTGAAAGTTTAGTTCTAAGGAAAAAGTGAACACACTAGGAATCAAGAAAAAAAAAGAAGAGAAAGAAAAAGAGGCAGCAACATGACAAATACAAGATCAGTAATATGAGTCCTGCTGCCAGGGTGTTTTTGTTTTTAAGACATATCTCACTCTGTTGCCCAGGCTGGAGTGCAGTGGCATGATCATGACTCACTGCAGCCTTGACCTCCTGGGCTCGAGCAATCCTCCCACCGCAGCCTCCCAAGTCCCTCAGACTATTGGTGTGCACCACCACACCTGGCTAATTTTTAAAAAATATTTTGTAGAGGCAGGATCTCACTATGTTGCTCAGGTTGATCTCGAACTCCTGGGGTCAAGCAGTCCTCCTGCCTCAGCCTCCACAAAGTGCTGAGATCACAGATGTTAGCCACCATGCCCAGTCTGTGTTTAACTCTCCATGACTCTCAGGAGGCAGTGCTTACGGAGAAAAAAATTCTAGGCTCTAAGTCTCTGTTGGTTATGCCTTTTAGCTTTCATTGACAGATTATGTGACCAATTTATCTGAGTTTCAGCTTCTTTATTTGTGAAATGATGGAGCTGAACCATATGACCACAGAACCCTTTTTCCTTTCACATACAAGAAATTTGGATAATTCCTCTTTGGGCTTGAAATAACAACATAAACTTTGAAAAGTATTCATGTTTAATTTAAAATTAAAAAAAAAACTTAGTTGTGTTTAATTCCTCAGTTTAATTTTCATTGACTAAAACCTCTTAGCTTTGGATTTCCTAGGGCTCTTGAATAGTACCTGATAACAAATCCGTACAAATGAAGGTGAAACTATGCGGTCATTAGTGGCCTAAGGCTTCCTTTAAGTAAGTCAGACAGTCCAGGTACCAAACTGCTCTATACCAGACTTGCTTTCATGTTAGGTATCAACTCCTAGAACTCACCTCCTGTGACACCAAGGGCCAGATACCTGCCACTATTTCTTGATCATTCACTTAACCTATAAAGACACTGGAATGGAACCAGAGCGTTTCTTTCCAGAGGAGAGACACTGGCTGGAAAATTAATCAGCAGATTTGCTTTGTGACATGTACCCCTCCCACAGGGGAATACGCTGCCAAATACTCTTCCATATTACTGTTCCCGATGCCAAAAGCCAGGTAGACTTCCTTTATGAGTGTGGCCCAAGGATTACTTAGTGGAGAGAGACCTTGGCTGTAAGTCCCATCAGGTTCTTGGCCTCATTGATGGATTATCTTGAGAAACTCCCTTCTCATGCCTGGGCTCCAACTTTTTTCCCCTACCAACTAAATGAGGAAGTTGGGCTATTTCAACATTTTTCTAAGTAGATCAACATTTTCCAAAGAGTGTAACACTTGAAGAGTTAAATAAAATAAATCTAATAAAAAAGCGTTCCATGGTGAAATGTTTTGGAAATAGTGCATCAAACAATGTAAACAGCTTTATTACTCTAGAACTTCTTGTGGCTTCTACTGTGCAGATGTGATTTTGACTCTCATAAGGGAGTCAAAATTTATTTGAAAATGATTTTTATTGTCAGTGAGGGAGTATTGTGTAATAGGAACTGGGGTTCACCAAGGTTGTTTCAACATTATGAATCCAGGAGTAAAAGATGGCGCAGTAATCATTTTAGAAGAGGGGCTGAAACATCTATCAAATCCTAATATTCTTCAAGGTCCCTGTGAAGATCCACATCCTCTGGGGAGCCACTCTGTATTCCACTGTTTTCCAGCAGGAACCTTCTCCTCCACTAGATGAAGAGTTCATTGTCTGTGACCAAATGAAAAGGGAATTATCAGAGTACTTTCGAATAATTTGGTGCAGTTTTTCTTTGGCTTCTGTTGACTCCCTAAGCTTCATATAATGATGTTTCTTATTCTCAGTTTTCTGAAGTACAGCCTTATGAAAAGTCAATACATAAAATTCAAACATATAAGACATAATAATGAAAGAACTATTCATATCACAGAGAAGTCTTCACTTTACAAAATGATTCCTTCCCGGGTTTATTTTAAAGAGAAAGGAAGTTGGAGACACAGAAGGAAATTCATTGATTGTACTTCTTTTTTTTTCGGTGGGGGGCGGAGGGGCGTCTAAGTTCTGCAGGAAGTAGCCTTTTAGTAACTTTAGGCTTTAAATGTATTTTCTTACATGCCTCTGTTTAGCCTCCTGTTAAGATTGAGGCCCTGTTGAAAGCCAGTGGATTGATTCACCATATGGAGGCTTAGAGATGGCAACCTCTATCCTCACACTGCCTCTGGTCTGCTCTCTGGCTCCCTCCTGAGCAGAGGACTTTCCCATCAGCAGAGACCACCATTTCAAGGCAGCCAGACTCTCCTAGAACTTCATTTTTCATTTTCCCAGTGTTGCTTGCAGCTTGGAGACTTATTTATTTTCCAGATATTATTATACTTAATTAAAAACCTGGGAAATAAATGGTTTTTTGGCCATGCATCTGAAACATATGTTCTATTTTGCCAGCTGTCCAAGTAGCTAAGACTTTCTATCTCCTAGTTGGGAAAACTGTTTCTACTTTAGACAGCTGCAATGAATCAAGATGTACACAAACTTGATTTTAAAGGTGTTTCCTGCCTTGCTAACCCAATCATTATGAGACAAAGGAACAGTTGGATCGTTGCTATGTTGGCAAAAAGCATTAGCTTTCTTGTAAGGGTGATTTGCCACTTCAGGGATAATTAGGCCACTTAAACGCTTATCTTTGTTAGTCAATGGACTGGGAAGTCTTTATCCTTATCATGAGTGATGTGGTTCAAAGAAAATCTCACTCCTAAATAGAGAGGCTGTTTCAGCACAAGTAGTAGTTGCTGGACATTTTAATCTTTAGAATTTACCAACAGCCTGGTTTATGTAGCCCGAGACTTATCTCTAAAATATTTCTTCCTTCCCTCATTAAGCAGAATTTTCTATCATTGGTTACTCCTTTGCATGTGTGTGTGGTAGGGGATGGGGAGGTTAAGCAATGGTGTTTTGTAAATTCATAAATTTAGGGGAGGAGTAATCAATTGAAACACAAAATCCTGAAAAAAAATGTCCTTTCCCCGGTTCTGTTCTGCTACTTGTTTGAGAAAAGGGAACGTAGTATTGAGTAAGCAGTGGAGAGGGGACCAAGACATCCCTGCATCCTACCCACTTACCTCTGTAGCTCAGACTTGAGGTGAGATACAGGTGACAGGAGATGACTGTGCTTGGCTAATTTCTTCTGTGACTGTGAAATATAATTACAGTCCCGGGGAGTAGGGGATTCCCATTCTGGTCCTAGTTCTGTGATCATGAGGCTAGCTCAACTTCTCCATTTTCTCATGGTAAAGTGTTGCTCTATCCCTGCCTTGCTTGGGTAACATGTGTCAATGAAGAGTCAAACTTTGTAAAACATTTAAAGAAATTTATTCTGAGCCAAATATGAATGACCATAGCCGCTGACACAGCCCTCAGGAGGTCCTGAGAACATGTGCCCATGGTGGTTGAGGCACAGCTTGGTTTTACACATTTTAGAGAGCATAAGACATTAATCAAATATATTTAAGAAATATACTGGTTTGGTTCAGAAAGGCAGGACAACTCAAAGAAGGCGGGCAAAGGGGGGCTTCCAGGCTATAGGTAAATTTAAACATTTTCTGATTGACAATTGGTTGAGTTTATCTAAAGACCTAGGATCAATAGAAAAGAAATGTTCAGGTTAAGATAAAAGATTGTGGAGACCAAGGTTCTTTTGAAGTCTTATAGTGGCTGACCTTAGAGACAATAGATGACAAAAGTTTCCAATTCAGAACTTTAAAAAGATGCTAGACGCTGACTTAATCTTTTCAGGATTGGGAGAATCCTGAAGAAAATGATTTAACTATGTTATTAGAGAGTCTTTACAGATGCACATTTTCCCCCACAAAGGACAGCTTTGCAGGGCCATTTCAACATATGGCAAATAAACATGTTTTGGGGTAAAATATTTTGATTTTCTTGCTTGTCTCATAATGTTATGCCAGAGTCAGGTTGGAAAGAAAGTCACAATATATAGGGCTAAATAAAACCTATCTGATGAGAATTTATGGCTTGTAGGACATGACTTCTCAGACCTTTTAGACAGGAATTTGGGCAAGATTTAAAAAAAAAAAAATTGGAGCTTAGTCCTCACACAGAATGTTGTAAACATATGTTTAAAAAATATATTTATACAATACTTTTATAAAACATGTATTGTAAATAAAGCTGACATTCTACTGAGATTACGTATTTGGAAAACATAGATTTTGATGATTAATGAGCAACGAGCATGAATTTTTCTTTGCTTCTTTTATATTCTGCTTGACTTACATGGAAGGAACACAGGTATTAGAATTGGACCCATCTGGTTTTGAATTCTGACTTTGCTAATTACACAACTCAGTTTCCTCATCTATAAAACAGAGATAGTGATAGCTCTTTCATGGGGTTATTATGAAAACTTGGAAAATTCTATTGCTTTTAATTGCATTCTCCGGATTTGTGACAAGCAACCTTTTCCTAATGTCTTTTCCCCTACTTAGGGTCAGTGGGAGGATTTGTGGTGCTGGTGATGTTTTATATCTTGATGTGAGAGGTAGTTACATGTGGAGAATTTATTTTATAAAAAATTAGTGAGCTGCACATTTAGGGTCTCTGCCTATATGTTATTTGTATTAAAAGGTTTTCTAGATAAATACCATTTTATTTTAAAATTCAATGCTGAATGACTAGAAAGTTTCTGTAGGCCATAATTAAAAGACACATCATTATTTCAGAAATCCTAAAATGTAGACCAAAGAAGAATACAATTTACAATGTATTCATGCATTTATATATTGTTTTCATTGAGATATAATTGATAAGCAAAAATGTACAGAGTTTAAATGTATGATTCAATAAGTTTTGATATCTATATACATTCATGAAATTAGAGCCCCAGTCAAGATATAGAACAGTTCTATCACTGCTTCAAGTTTCCTTGTGTTTCTTTCCAGTCAATGGCCTGCCTAGAGGAAACCAATTGCTCTATACGGCCCACTGAGTTAGTAGTGCCTGTCCTTGAACATCTTAAATAGAATAATGCAGCATACATATGCTTGTATTTGTCTTCCTTCACATGTCATAATGTTTTTGATACTCATTCAAGTGTTGAATGCACTAATGGTTAATATTTTATTTTATTAATATACCACATTTATTTATCTATTTCCCTGTTATTGAATATTTGGGTTGTTTCTAGTTTAGGGTTATTATGAAGAAAACTGTTCAACATTCCTGCACAAGTCTTTCTTGAAATATGTGACTTGTCTAAGAAATCTTTGCTTAACTTCAGGTGATAAAGATAGTTTCCTGCATTTTCTTCTAGAAGCTTTACCTTTTTCTTTTATGTTTGTCTATGATCTATCAAATAAATTTTTGTGCATACTGTGAGGTAGGGATCAAAGTTCATTTTTTTCCAGCTGCATTTGTTGAATGAAATCTTTTCTTTCCTCATTGGATTACCTTGCCTCACCTATTGACTGTCAACCAGCTGTAAGTATGTAGGTCTATGTCTGGGCTTTCTATTCTGTTTTATCTCCTTACTTACTCTTATGCCAATAACACATGACCTTGATTACTGTAGTTTTAGTGTCTCATTATGTAGTAGATATCTATCTATCTATCTATCTATCTATCTATCTATCTATCTATCTTTAGGTAATGCTAATGCAATTTATAAACCACTCTACAATGGAGATGAACTGCATCTAGTGTCCTAGGTGGTAACTTAATTTTATGTTTGATGATAAAGAATCACTCATATTTCAAAAATCTTCTAGGTAATATACCTTAAAATATAGAAGTGTGTATGATACTCAATAAAAAATTTAATGCTGTTTATTAGATGAATTTCTAATGGCTTTGTTGACATTTCTATCTTTCCTAGGAAGGCAGTTCTGAGTAGCAACTCTGACCACATCAAATAGTGGCTTTGGGTATAGAGTAATTGGTGACTGTGTTTTTATTTATTTTACATTTTGGTCCCCAATGGAACTTACAGCAGTCTTGGTTGCCTTTCCAAATATCTGTCTTTCTCTCTTTCTTCTTTGCTGATTTTTATACTTCATTTTCTTCTGTACTTTTTTTTTTTTTTCAAAGGAAGTTATGTTACAATCTCAACCCAGGGTAAATATAACTAGCCTTAAGGTAATTAGGCGGTCTAATTTCCCTTTTGTCAGTGACTGGTTGAGATATGGGAATGTGATGCATTTCTAGCCAATGAGAGGTGATGGAGAAACAGCTTTGGGATTCCTGTGAAAGAATTTCCAGGTGATAAAAAGAAAACCGGAGATTGGGGGCAAAGTAGTAATTTATATGCTGCTTCTGTTGCTTCTGGATGTTGTCATGTCAGATTGTGCTGCCTGGAACTGTTGTAGCCATCTTATGATCATGAGGTTTACAAGATAACTTGCTGAATTAAACAGAATGGAGAGAAGAAAGAAATCTGAGTCCTCAAAGAAATGGATGGAGCTAAAAATCGTGTCCTAATCTGTCTCCAGTCTTCCAGTTATGGGAGTTAATACATTTTGTTCACTGTTTAAATCACTTGAGTTGGGTTTTCTCTTATTGTTTCCCAAAGCATGGTATCTGATAAAACCATATTGCATTTTAGCAGCTCTTTGATGAGCTAAGAACTCATATTGAAAATGTTAAATAAACAAACCATTAGCTGAAGGACTAAAGTATGAGGAAAAACATAATTTATTGATAAATTCTAGCTCTTGGGATATATGATTCTAAAAAGAGGAAGGGCCGGGCATGGTGGCTCATGCCTGTAATCCCAGCATTTTGAGAGGCCGAGGCGGGTGGATCACCTGAACTCAGGAGTTTGAGACCAGCCTAGCTAACATGGTGAAACCCTGTCTCTACTAAAAATACAAAAATTAGCCAGGTGTGGTGGTGGGTGCCTGTAATCCCAGCTACACAGAAGGCTACACAGGAGAATCACTTGAACCCAGGAGAAGGAGGTTGCAGTGAGCCAAGATTGCACTATTGCACTCCAGCCCGGGCAACAAAAGCGAAATTCCATCTCAAAAAATAAATAAATCAAATAAAAAATTAAAAGAGGAAAAATGCTTTATAAAGTATGAAAAACATTTCATGAAGTTTTTATTGCTATGTCTTGGAATACAGTTACTTATGAACTAGGTAACTGTAGATGAATTGACTAGAAAATGGAGATTAAGAGAAACAAAACCAATTGCAGATACTGACAGAATGTCTATAATCATACATTTCCCTTGCCTGATGAGCCATTGGGGTTAGAGAGTTGGGTAAGGTCTGAGCTTGCAAAGACATCAAGTGGCTCAGCTAAGGGGGCAGAGAGCAAGGCAGGGCTGGACAGAAGCAGCTCCAGTTTCTGTATAGAGGGGGCTTAAGGGATATAGGCAAATTGGGGCTTGGAGTTGCTTTTGCAAATAACTTTTCCTATCTGTCATCCATATCAAAGAATAGGGATAGGACAGGAGCCATGGAGTTAATTACCTCCTTTGGTGCAATGACTAAGGCCAGGCTAGTTGTCCTGCTTTGGGTTGAGAAAACCCACAGTCATTAAAAGCAAGTCAATCTCAACATCTACAGCTACTTTATTTTAAAATGAAGTTATTATTTCGAGTCAAAAGTGCAAAAAGAATTTCTGAAGAGTTTCTAAGGCAGAAAATTTCAATTCAGATTGGTTTGAAATCACAGGTAGTCTTTCAGTTTTCAATTTCATCAGAGGTGATGCTTCATAATTTGAACTTTTGATGCTGAAAATTGAACTGAAAATGCGACTCTCCTATAGTTCAGCCACTCTGCCTTATTGGTATTATTATTATTATTAGGTTATCTTGTCCAAGGTGGAGAAGAAAGAGAGACCAGTCTTTGCCTTTGAGATATACAACCACCATCCCAGGAAATACCTTTTCCAAATAACCTGTGCATGGTGGCGGGTGGGGTGTTCTATTGATTTGGACACGGTCTTTTCCACACTCAGGCACAGGGTCTTTTTTGGTGAATTTCTACCTTTTAAAATTCTTCCAGTGGAAAGAGAATCAACATGGCTATTATAGAGGGGACAACTGCATGCAATTCACAGAGCAAATTGCCTGATTTTATTTTAACCCTTGTACACAGGCAGGGTTGGGAATTTATTGGAGGACCTGTCTTTCTTGCTAACATGTTAAAGTGACATTCCTCTTTTGTTAATACATTTACGTATTTACAAAGGTCTCTAGAAAACAATGTGAAAACTAGTTGCAACTCATGCTTACCCGGCCATGAGATGAATCTAGGATTTAAAAAACAGTGTATCCTTAACTCATCTAAAACTATAGACGAAAGAAAAGACCCCAGTGAATATTTTCTATTTTAAAGTTAATGTTAGTGACTACTATCTTTCTTTGTGTCAGGTTCTCTCTCTGTGGGGGGTGTGTGTGTGTGTGCGTGTGTGTGTATGTGTGTGTGTAGCAGTGCAACCTTCAGGATAAAGCTTTTTCTACCATACTTGGTATACTTTTTAACTTGAGGGAAAAAATACTACCAGTTTACAAAAAATTGAGGACTGCATCTAACTAATCACAGAAAATTGTATAAAAGAGCTTAGCCCTAAAGCATATGTGGGTCATACTAAAGTAGATGCCAGGCAGGGCCCTGGGCTCATTGTTCAGAGCCTGTTCAAATCATGTTGCTGTAGTCAGTGGGATAGTGGGTTCACTCATAACATGCTACATATTGATAATGTTGAATGGTACGTAATTTTTTTGCACTTATTGCCAATGTGAGACACTTCTGGTTTGACCAGTGAGGGGCAATGAGAACGGTTCATTGTTATCATGTGACAGACTTAAAAATATTGAAGGAGGGGTGCATCCCATGGGCCGTGTTCTTCTCCACCCTTAGAGAAGTGCCAAGTTCGCATGACTCCTTTCATACATCAAGATAGTGGAGATTGGGGTGAGCAGATGGAGAAATCAACGCCAGTGATTTTGGAAAGAGGTTGAGGGAGGGGAAGAGTCAGGAGAAAATGATGATCTTAAAGAGGGCTTGAGGGAAAGAAAAGAGAGATTTGGACCACCGTGAGTGGGATCCTGAGAAGAAAAATGGGAAAACATAATCTTTAGTATTTGTGTGTGTGTGTCAATCAATTTATATTTCCACTTTCTGAAATCTTCAGAAAAACTCCAATCAAAATTGCCTTTTGCCACTGTCAACAGCAGGAGACGAATCAGTTTTATAAATGAAGGAGCGTTTATTCCACTTTACACCAAATGTTTTTGCCAGTTGCTTTTCAAGCTTCCAGATAAGTTGTTAAAAAGTTTCTTGAAATTATTCTCTGGTCTTGTTTAGCTATTAGGCAAAGGGTCCTGTAGCTTAGTGAAGGTCTGAGAGTGGGCACCTGGCCCAGATCTGGTTGATTGGACTTAAGAGAACTCTGTTGGAGTCTTCTGGAAGAGATGTTTTCTAATAAAAAGAGAGGGTTGTCTACAAAGAAACGGTTTCCTTCTGTCCTGGATGCCTCTTTGCTCCTGCTTTCTGTGGTGTTGTAATGAACATGACTGTATTAGTCCATTCTCATACTGATATAAAGAACTGCCCGGAACTGGGTAATTTATAAAGGAAAGAGGTTTAATTGACTCACAGTTAGGCATGGCTGGGAAGCCCTCGGGAAACTTACAATCATGGCAGAAGGTGAAGGGGAAGCAAGGCATTTTCTTCACAAGGTGGCAGGAAGGAAAAGTGCCAAGTGAAGGGGGGAGAGCCCCTTGTAAAACCATTAGATCTCGTGAGAACTCACTCGCTATCAGAAAAACAGCAATGGAGAAGCTCACTCACTATCAGAAGAACAGCACGGGAGAAATCACTCAATTACCTCCATCTGGTCTCTCCCTTGACACGTAGGGATTATGAAGATTACAATGCGAGATGAGATTCCCACAAAGTCAAACCATATCAATGACCATGAAGTGGCCCTCCAGCGATGGAAGGATGCCTGCTGATGGTGGAATGGGAGGGTGGAAAGCCTTGGTCCTTTATGGCAATGTTGAGCTATTTAACTAGTTCCAGATTGTCTACTTTGGAGCACTGTTTCAAGTTTTCTAAGTGCTGTTTCTAATTGGTACACTTCTCTGTATTTCTCGGCTTTTGTTAATCAGTAATAAATACTCTTATGGTTAAGCACTGACATTTAACTCTGACATACAGCCAAAGGTGTTAGTAACTGGCACACAACACATTTGAAATTTTGCCATTTGTAACCACTTATTTATAAGGTGTGATCAAACAAAACAGAAATATATTGGAAATTAGAGCTTGTAGAAAACTGCAACTGTCATCTATAACATTTAGTTTTCAATGTCTGTGCTCATAAGAATCATTTGGCTTCACTGATTGACTTTATAATAGGCAAATATCACAAATGAACTCAAATTATAAATTTTAATTAGTAAAATTTTGCAATTTGCCTGTTTTACAATTTGGTTCCAATTAAGATTTCATTTGAAAAAAGCTAAAATAATTGAAAACCACAGCAAAAGCCAAAGGGAAGCAGGGTAGTTGAATTCATGTTTGTGTATATATGCATGTAGTGATCACTGCATTCATCTGATCATTTAAATTCATTAAACCCCTCCTATGTGACATCAACTGTACCGTGGGCTAGAGATTGAGAACTTAATAGAACACAGACTCTGACATCTATGTCAGGGACTCCATTTTGGTAAATGGCAACCACAATTCAGTAAGATGTTTAGGCTGAAAGCCATGTTGTCATTCTTGAATAGTATGTTTCTCATGCATCCTATTTGTAATCCATCAGCAAAGCATTTTGGGTCCCCCTTTACAGCACTACCTGACTTTAACCTCTTTTCATGTTCTTCATTATCCCCACCCTAGTTCCAGTCAACATTATCTTCCACACTTATCCTTCTGTATGGTTTCTTCCCATATGGTAGCCAAAATGATTTAAAAAGAAGAACATAAAGGAGGTCATGACATTCTGTTCGTTTTAGCTCTTCCATGGCTGTATAGTACTTTTCTTATTTACTTTTAAGTGGTATTACTTTTAAGTGGTAAAATGAACAAATGTTGTACCCATAAATTCTACTTTCCAAAACAGGAGCTTTTAAAAGAAAATCACGTAATAGTTTTTAAAAGGCACTGGGATTCCTCTGCTTCTAGATCATTGCTTGGCTAGAAAAATAAAGTTTGTTCTACCAGGAATGACAAGTTAGAACTGAGTATTCTCCAAATTGGAAATTCTAGAGTGTAGGGTCACTCCGGGCAAAGATTATTCAGTTCTCATCCTCAACTACCTATCAGAAGGGTTAAACCAGGTCAAAACAGTCCAGCATAATTAGGCTTCATCAAACAATGTCATTATGCTCTTCTAAGATGCAAATAAACCAAATAGGAAATACTAAAATCAAAATAATATTTGACACTGTCATACAAATTGTCAGTTCCTTGTTGTATCCCCCCCTTCTATAACATTAATAAAGGGAATATTTTACTGCAGAGAATATTTTATTTTATACATCACTAGCCATGAATTTTTGCCATTAGTTATTATACAAATGCTGCCTAGTGCCATTATCCAAATGGCATAAGCATTTTATGTCCACAATTCACTTCTATAGTTATAAGTAGAATTTTCATGATTTACGTAAGTACATCTATCAGTGAAGATTTAATACTGAGATGCAATCTAACATCCGTATATCTGATGTTTTGTAGAAAAGATATATTTTAATCTCTTTTCATTTAAGTGACCTTACATAAAAAATAAACTAATAATTTAGCAGTTCCAAGTCTCCAAAGGGCATTTTCAAATGTACATAAAAGAAATGGTCACAGAGATGTTTAAGAAGCATCTTCATGTCCACATTCCCTTGTAACTGTTGTACCATTTTCTCCTCCAACTGCTTCCCTTTGCCTGCAAGAGGGGCTCGGATAAGATGGATGTTTTGCTTGACTTCTTTGATATCCTGAACTTTCTGTAGCTCTTTATTCTTCTTCAATCTGTTCGTTATACATTTAGCTTGGTGTTTCTGTTTGATCTCTTCAACTCTCTTCGTTGCATCAATAGTTTTATTCCATAGCTCTCGTTGGTATGTGATAGGTTCATTTCTACATTTTTCAAATTCAAACGAATTATGTACTGTAAGTTTTTACCAGCTGCTTCCGGAATGCTTTGGTCACCCAACTTTGCGAGGATTGTGCTTCTTTTTAAAGTTTTCATGGCATTTAGATTTACAAAATCTGAACACCTTGCAATCATTTTGGACAAACATCATGCCGTGGCCAGGGTAGATGGGCCCTGAATAGAAATAACGCTTTTTTTTTTTTTTTTTTTTTT
>NW_016806761.1:1158628-1172565 GCF_001698545.2 Rhinopithecus bieti
TTTTTTTTTTTTTTTTTTTTTTTTTTTTTTTTCCTCTGTGCCTCTGTGTTTGCATCTGTGAAATGAGCAGAAATTTCAAGCCGTGGGGTGGGGAGATTGTTAATGGCAGGCTTATTGGTTCCCTTCCTTTCCCACTGCTTGGGTGGCTTTCTACTTCATGCATCAGGCCAGCCTGTTGCTAGGCAGTATAGGAAGCTGGACTATGTGCAAGTGCTGACTAATGCAGGCATCTCTCACCTTATCCCTGAGATGAAAAGCCAGCTCAGGCAGCCCGGGGAAAACAAACACATGGAGTCAGCAACGACTTCTTCTGGGCTTGCATCTTTTCAGCACCCTTCCTACTTCTGTTGACCCACTTCCTACCAGGAACATAATGCAATCCTGATACTGTGTGCTTTCATCATAAGAGGGTGGATTACAAAATTTAACTCATCCACAACTATCTAGTAAATATTTATTCCTCTTTCAGGCATCTTTGCATGAATTTCACAAAGAACAGTCTATTTTCACCCTAAAACCATACACTCCTTTTGTTCAGGTCCAGCTCTTTCACAGCTGTGTGAGTTAGGGCAGGTGTCTCTACCTTTCTGAGCCTCAGTTCTTTCCTCTGTAAGATGTGAACACTAAGACTCATCTCGTCATTGCAATGACAGTTAAATAAAGTTAGAAGTAGAAGGTACCTGACACAATGCATACAGCAGCCCCACAATAAGAAAAGACTGCAGAGAGAAGGCAGTGGATAACTCAGTGAGATTTTGGTTCACGTTGACTTTCTAGAATCCTTTGAATTTCCTCTGTATGCTATTTCTCTTCAAATAAATAGCCAATCTTGCTTATGAGCACGGAATTGGGAAGTGCTAGAACTGAGGCTGAGATAAATCAAAAACAATAGTAAAAAACATTAATGTTTTCACAAACCTGGATCCATTTGAGCAGAGCCTGTAGCCTGCACACTGTTGGCCATTGGAAAAGCTGTTGGGCACACGGCGTGGCTTCTTTCCCCCACTACCCGTCATGCTTTCCCTCCAGGGTGGGGTGAGCCTGCTGCAGAGTGGGGGCTGGCCTGGACTTCATGTCCCTAATCTGTAATCCTAGCCTGGCTCTGGAGGAGGGGACTCCCCTCTTTCCATCCCCACATGGCAGGGATGAGGATGGAGGTGGGAGTCCAGCTTGCTCATTCATGATGATATATACCAAGCCTGTGAGAAATGGAACAGAATGAACACACACAGCTTGTCCTTCATGGAGCTCCACTCTTCCTTACCTTTCATGGTTTGAGCTCCTTTGTGCCAGTGTGAGGTGGGGTGGTTTGGGGCTTCTGCCAGGAAACAGATGGAGTCTTACCAACACCTCCGCTGGATGCTGGAGTTTGCCGGCAGAGGAAAACCTGTGTCGAAAGGCCAGGAATCTGCAGTTTCCTGTATGTGGGTGAACAAAGCAGTTTTGTTTACCTGGAGAACTAGTTTTAGAGCCCATGGCAACCACAGTTTTTGGGGCAGAGTTACTCTGAGATGTCCAGTCAGACCCAGGGCTGGGAAGTCCGTGGGTCTCCCAGAAAGGGATGCTGGCTTTTGGGCCGGGATGAGGAGTCTGGATTCCAGCCAAGGGGAGAAAGGAGAGAAGTCAAAAAGGAGGCTGAGGCATCAAACTGATTTCCCCCTCGGGGCTTTTGCCTGTGTGCTCTCCACAGTGCTCTCCCTTCTCCATGTGCGTGGCTTCCTCCTTCCTCTGGTCTTGCCCTCAGTGCACCTTATCCCTGAAGCTTGGCTGGAGTCCCTCCTTCCTGACATCCAGTGCCCCCCACTTCCTATCTCTACAGTGTCCCCAAGTGTTTCCTTCATATATTCAACATGTCTATGGAGGTCTAAGTCAGCATCTGGCAAATAAAGAATAACTTTGATCTGATTAATTTCCCAATTCATCAATGTATCTACTTTGTAATCAATTTCCAGAATATAACAAAGCTGTCTCAATTCAACATAGACTGTAAAAACCAAGCAATTCATGGGCTAAAACTTTCATTTGGCAAAAAGAACATTAATATGAGGGCCTGGGAAGTGTGTCCTCCTCTTGTTGTAAACAAATGCTGCTTATCTGCAGGTATAGAATTCTCACTCAAGGCCTATCTGTGTGGTCAAATGCGGGCCACTTTTGTAAAGTCATTATACTTTAGTGTGCAAGGTGTTACAATTATCATTTTACTTGAAGCCTCCCCCAAGCAAATGATGAAGCCCATTATCAGTGGGATAAGATTAACTTATTTTTACAAGAAACATATGGCAAACTTAGGTGGAGTGAAAACTCGCTTTAACAACCCATGTGTGTTTATAATTAAAGAATTTTAAAAAGAAATGATGTAGAAATGTTAATTGCTGTGTTTGTATGTTTTACCAGGCTGGGACAATTTCTAAACACAGTAATCAAATTAATCACAGCAGGATTTTTCCGGTTCGGTAGAGGAGGAAAGCAGGCAAACAGGCCACACAACTAGGTCTTCCATGGACCATTATTGTTTTTTCTTTGTTTGTTTGGGTTTTGGCTTTTTCGTTTTTTTTTCTTAAGAGGGAGTCTCACTCTGTCACCCAGGCTGGAGTGCAGTGGCACCATCTTGGCTCACTGCGACCTCTGCCTCCCGGGTTCAAGAGTTCTCCTGCCTTAGCCTCCTGAGTAGCTGAGATTACAGGCACGCGCCAGCACTCGTGGAAAATTTTGTGTTTTTAGTAGAGATGGGATTTCGCCATGTTGGCCATGCTGGTCTCAAACTCCTGACCTCAAGTGATCCACTCGCCTCGGTCTCCCAAAGTGCTGGGATTACAGGTGTGAGCCATTGCGCCTGGCCCCATGGATCATTATTGATCACCTCCCATGCCAGACATTTTCTAGGGGTTAGGAATTCAGCAGGGACAACAGAGATAAACCTGCCTGCCCTATTGGAACTTTCATTCCAGTGAGGGAGACAGACAATAACAAAATAAATGAAATATACAATATAGTAGAAGGTGACATGCGCCATGGAAAAAAGCGGCAGAAATGGGGCGGGGTATGCCCTTTAAAATGGGCCCATCAGGGTGGCACTTAGGTGACATTCAGGCAAAGATTAAGAGGTCGGGGGAGGGGCCCGCTAAGCAGAGGGAAAGGCCAATGCGAGGGTCCAGGTGTGTTTGAAGAAGAGCAAGGAGGCCAGCGTGTCTGGATGGCAGTGAGCCAGGGCCCGGGGTGGGAGGGTTGGGGGTAGGAAATGAGTCAGGGAGGGAAGGGTGCTGAGCACCAAGGGCCTGCATCCAGTGGAATAATCTATGTGCTTTATTCCGAGTGAAATGTGAAGTCAACCCAAGGTTTCACAGAGGAGCTACATGATCTGACTCACAGTTTTAAAAGATTCCCCAAATGAAACATTTGACAGCCTGTGTTAGTTTGACCAAAACACCCAAGTCAAAAAAAAAAAAAAATGACTTGCAGGCAAGGTCACCCCTAGCTGTAGTGGGGAGTCAGATGCAGATTCCTGTACATGACGCTAACACCACTACCCCTTAAAACCTCTGTGTTTTACTCTCAGGAATGTCAAAAGTTAAAATCAACGGTGAAGGGGTTACAAGCTCTGGAACTATTCCTGCTCCAAGAAGCCCAAATTCCTCACCTTCCTTTTTTAAACTTCCCTGATTGAAGGAAGAAGGTGGAACTGGGGGGTGGGTCAGGGGAGCTCAAGCTGGAATCTTCATGCTAAAGTCCTGCCAGGATGCTCCTGGTCACAGCAGACCTCACCCTAGAGGGTCTTATGCTAAGATTGCCTGAGTTACCCTTCTCTTCTACATGTTTGGTATTGATGCCATTATTTATTTCATGGCCTGTGAGCATTCATTTTTATAAAACCCGGGGCACTCTGTCTAACATGGGATGTTTGAATTATTTTAAAGTTTGAGAAACAGCCAGGGAGATGTGGTTTGGATGGAAAATGGACTCTCAGTTGTTTTTGATTTGTCACGAAGACAAATAAGGCAACAATTCTTGGACCAGACTTTTCCAACAAGTGGGAATAGGACAATGTTGGATGTCGTCAGTGAAGCAGAAGTATCCAAAGGCTTAGGGAGAACAGATTTATGATAGGAGACCGGCTCCCCCACTCCCTAACTGCATCCCCACGGAGGGTCCAGAGGCCACTCCCTTTCCCAAGGCTGCTGAGACACACTTGTGAGAGGAAGCCCAGCCTCCTTGAGTAGCTCTGTAGTGGGCCAGAAGTGGCACTGGGCGTGGCTGCCATTGGATAGGACTCTGACTTTAGTGGTGATGATGAGAGGGGCTGGCAGGGACCGAGAGGTGCTATTTAATTGCCAAAGACAAGATGGGTGTGGCTACTGTAAAGGTTATCAGAGCTGAAGTGGTCATCAGAATAGTATTGAGGAGAGCAAAAACCGCCTGGTAACCATCAAGCAGGCTATCTGGAGCCAGAAGACTCCTTATTTAAGGAATTTAGCAGTGATTAGACCTCCCTATTATCTAAAGTCTGCACCTGGTTCCAGGCCTCTTTTCAAGTTAAAATTTATAAGTAACTAGAATTTCCATACGTCTCCAGAATCCATGCCTGCTGAAACTCATTGTGTAACTCCTGCTGACATTAAGGCACCAAAATGTCTACAAATGAAATCATTTATCATGCAAACTACCATTTAGCTCTTAAGGTCCATAAATACGCTTAAGGAAAAATCCGCAGGCTTACTCAGTCCTGTTTCTCTGAGGAGCCCCGCTGCACTCTTCTGCAGCATTCTTTCTTTTTAACAAAACTTTCCTTCTTCAAACCTATACTGTCATCTGTAAATTCTCTTATTAACCCGTGAGATGACCACTTTCCAATGCTAGGACTCTGACACCTCGCCCAGCAAGTATGACCCACAGAAATCACTGTCTTGGCTGTTGATCATGATATTACTTGAGCAGAAATAGATGGGCAGACTAAAGCAATCTCACCTTTTTTGCATAGATGGAAAAGCTCTAGATATGGCTAATGGAATCACCACAATAGTAGGTCCTAGCCCCTCACCCAATTCATAGATTTGAACCAGTTCACAGACTCAGCGCCTCTGGAAAAGAGAGGAGGACCAGTCTCCTTAAGAGATCCTGCCACATAGCCAACGATGTACACTGTCAGTTGTCCTCCCAACCTTCCGGCAAGGACCTGTGGGTGTTTATTAGGGTGACTGTTAATGAGGGAAGGGAATATAACCAGACTTTGGGGGAAGTGCTGGACACTGGAGACCCCAAACTGTGCTACTGTCACTACTGTCTGCCAGTTATGTGAACGGTGGAGTTTGGCTCTGGTTCTTCTCTCGGTGGACCTGGAGTGTTCTGCAAATCTACCCTGGGTTATTTCTCCGGTTTCAGAAGCCAGAGTTGGAAAGGAAATGTCATCAGTGTGGGCGGAGGTCCCATACTGGTTAGAACCCTTTAGCCCATCATCTTTCAGCTTCCCAGCTGCTGGGTGCCCAGTGCTCAGGGTACTTCCCATACACAGATGGTCACACACAGACGGTGATGTCTGAGGGGCTGTGTGTGAAGAGGTCAACCCACTCTGGTTGTCTTGCTGCTTGCCCGTGGGGCCTAGCATGCTACAGCACTGAGGCTGAGGCAGGGACTCTGTTGTAGACCAGAGCAGGCAGCGAAGGACAGGGAAGAGAAAACCAGTCTCAGTTCTGCCATCACTTCCACGTGGCTTACTGGGCACACCCCTTTGTCTTTCTGAACTTTGGTTTGCTCATCTCTAAGAAGAGAAGTCGGGTTTGAAGTCACTGATTCTTTGGCTGCATATTGGAGTCACTCAGGGAACTTAAAAAGGATGAATACTTAAGCCCTATGCTAGAGATTTTGATTTAATTGGTCTGGGGTGGGGGCCAAGCACTGATGTTTTCATATCTCCTCTGGTGATTCAAATATGCATTCAAGGGTGAGCCCTGCTGGCTGAAGTCTTCCCAAGGTCTCTTCCAGCTTCGACGGGAGAAGTCTACAAGATATTCCTTCACTGAGAGAGAGAAAGAGAGTCTGACACATTTGAAGTTAAAGTTACAAAGAGCCTTTGGAGGAGAAAAATCTGAAAACTTCTGTTTCTAAAATTAAAACTTGCCACCGTTGTTCTCCGTGGGAAAAATTTGACTGGTCAGAGCACAGGGAAGCTGGGTTGAGGAACGGTCCTGCTACGGTCTGGATGTTGGTATCTCTCCCAATTTATATGTTGGAATCTAATAGCCAATGTGATGGTATTAATAGGTGGGACATATGGGAAGTGACTAAGTCGTAAGGGCTCCACCCTGGTGAATGGTATTAGTGCCCTTGTAAAAGAGGATTGAGCAAACCCCACTCCCCTGCACTATGTGAGGACACACAGAAGGCACCACCTATGAGAAACAGGCCTTCACCACACACCAAATTTGCTGATGCCTTGATCTTGGACTTGCCAGCCACTAGAACTATTAGCAATAAATTTCTATGGTTTATAAATTACTCATCTTAAGGTATTTTGTTATAGAAGCCTAAGCAGACTAAGATAAGTTCAAATCAGTGTTTGGCTGCTCAAAGATTTGTTCATAGCATGTGCCTGTGTCCTAGACATAGGTCAAAATCTGCCCTTGGGTTTAATGTGCATCTTGCCATACCCCAATATTATATTATAGACTCAGAAAGATACCCATCCCTTCTGCTTACTGATGGGTGCTCTAACTTCTGTGTCTTATTCCTGCCTTCATCTTTAGCTAGCCTTTGATAAATAGTTGTTCCTATTCTGGGAATGGTAGAATTGGTTCTGGCTTCTGAGCCTGACTTAAACACACAGTAGCTGTGTGCCCTTGAAGAGATACATTTTTCTCCCTCGCATGAATTTCCCCATCTGTTAAACCTCTGGCCCCACGGTGTCTTCTGGATAAAATGCTCTATGCTAATGTAATGTTATGAAACTCTGCTGATCCATCCAGAGTAGAAAGCTGAGCTGCCTTCCTGAAGCAAAATGGAGCCCAGACTTTTGCAAACTGATTATTCTCACAGGTACTAGAGGTGGATTTGTGGGGAGCATCTTTCCAACTTAATCCACCCCAAAAAAACTGTCTCTTCTTTCCGCCTAGCCCAGTCAACAATGAACCTAGCTTTGAAGCATTTGCAGCAAAGGCTGCTAGATGGCGCTGTTTCCCCAGATTTGCAGGGAATCTGCGTTTCAGCAGATGGCTGTTGAAAAATTAACAATGAATGTCCACTGTATCAGCCAAAGCCGGCAGAAAATATGTTATACTCCAGAAACTACAGAAAGCTGAGATTGCTCAAAGACGTTTGGCTGTCAGCTTGGTCCTCTGCTGGCCAAAAATGTAATCCATCCTCACATTTGTCCCATAAATAAGGGACATTGATCACAAGGGTAAATAAGGAATATTATAAGAAATTACTTGTATGCTTGTTTTCTCAGTCTTATTACATTTTCTTCTGAAAGTTTTTCCTCATATTTTAATTAGAAAACAATCATTACTGGGCTAGAGGGTGATTATAAGGTAACCAATTCTGATGTGAGTTCACTTTGCGACTGCTTAAAAAAGGAAACCACCAGATGAAACACATGAGCTGCCTCTCCGAATCCATGTGGGCGCTTGCAGGGTATCACAAACGGAGGCATGAGGGCTGTGGTAGCAGGCAGATTTCTTCTGTTTTCCTAACCTTTATTTTTCTACAACAAGGATGTTTGAGTCAAGAGCTTGAACACCACAGATGTCATTGTCTTCATCAAAAGGCAAAGACATCCTTTGTCACACAAAAGGAGAGTTAGGGAAGCCGGTAAAAGGGAAGGGCAAAGAGGTCGTGTGGCACATTCTCAGTGCTGCTTCTTGCATTTTTCCCCCTTAGTGTTTGCAACCTTCATTCCTACTATTTCCAGTCCTGCCTTGCTGGGTCCTGAAAGGTAAACTCCTTCTAATGATGACAGAGCACAATGGGAGGAAGGCACTGTAAGATTCTGCTCTCCTGCCTGGATCCTGACGACCTTCTTTGCTTGTAGATATGGCCACATTGTGGGTAGCCAGTGGTGCAGTGGCGGGGTTGATTAGCAGAACCACAGGATTCTCTTACGGGCATTGGTCACACTCTGAAATATAAAACCTGTGCCTTCTGCAGTGTGCTCCTTCCCCTTACTTTTTGGTTCCCAACTTCTTCCTTGCCCAGAAATAGCAGTCTGTCAAGTTTAAGTTATTAACTGCTTCACCCTTCCTCTGCCATGCTGTTTGCCGCTCACTTTTGCAGGCTGGAGAGAAAAAGAATGAAACCTACTTATTTCCCTCAAGTTTCCCTCCTAGTTAAATTTTGCTTTTCGTGAATTCATGGTGCGCATAGTTTAGATTTAGAAAAATATTCCCAGTGCCAACTCCTCTGGTGTGCATTGTTTTTTTAAAGCACACATTTTCAATCAACAGCATCAACAATTCAGAACCCAGGCTGGTGGAGAAGGGTGAGTAGGGGGCTGCCCACGGGGAAGCAGAGCATCTTCCCTCCTGGTAGGGAAAGGCAAGGCCCCTTAACCCAAGGTACCAATTACTATTTTAACCATCCTCCCCCACTGCCCAAGAGGCAGCTGGAAAGGAATCAGCACGCTGGGAGTTCCCGGAGTGTCTCGCTGGCTCCCCAAGGCTTCCAGGCATTTGCCCATCTGGTGAGGCCTCAAGAGCAGGGGGGCTAATTAGGCGTCATCTGGCCACCTGAGAAGGCTTGGCGGGCCTCCCCTGGCTTCCCCCTCCTCCAGGCAGGACTCCGCTCTGACAGCTGCGGATCTCTGGAGTTAGTTTGGTTTAGCAGCTGCCCTGGCTAATTATTGGATAGCAGGGTCCCCCAGGTGGCTGCCTCAGACTGGAGGGGGTGGGGTGGGCAGAGAGAGGGTTGAGGAACAGAAAGGGGCAGGGAGGGGAACGATATGAGGTGTAGTAAGAGAGTGATCTGAGGAAGAAACAGAGCAGATGGATAAACATTCAATTCAAATATCAGGGGCTGGAAGATGAAGGGGTTTCCTTACTCCTGGAGGGATTCGATCCCATAGGTGGGCCCCCCCATGAGAGAACACCAGCCCCTACACACACACCTCCTGCCACACCATGATATTCTGGATTCATCCCCATTTCTTCCATTTTAGCACCGTCCTCTGCCTAGACTTACTCCTTCATTTCAGGAACTAATCGAGAGTTTTTCATTAAGAGAACATGGCCTTACAGTCCTAATTTGGGCTAGGGAGGGTGGGTGTGCAAAGCTTTAGAAAGAGGATGTTGTATACAAAATTATTGTTTACTACTGTTGGAATTTGAGGCTTCCAGGCACGTAAGTATTTTAACCCTGCTGTCCCTAAACCATGACAAGTGCCCAGAGAGTTGAGCACTCATAGGCAATTCGGTATGCCCTCCACTTTTGGGGTATTTTCTCTTTGTCTTCTGGGCAGGCACCCCATGACATGGGACAAATAGGAAGAATTTGGGGATGAAATAAGAGGAAGCAGAATAAAATCCACAAGGGGCTGGATTGCAAAAGATGCTATTTCCAGGTCACTGAAATCCTGCTGTCAGTTTGAACCCTCACTTGCTAAGCAGCTAGACTGAGACACTGAAACACTGAATTCCATAGTTTTCTCTTTTGTAATGTAGGATTATTTGAAGCGATAAGGTGGGGGTGGGAGGGGTACTCCCCGGACTGGGTCAAAATGAGCTCCAGTTTCATTTCTGGTCCTGTTACATCTGTGGTATGTTGCTTTGGATTAAGCCATCGCATTTCCTCTCCAGTCCAATGTTCCTGTCTTGACAATGAAAATGTGAGAATGCTTTCTTCAGTACGCCAGAACTTAACCGTTTTCTGAGAATATTAGCGGTTAGAATTTTATGTTTCTCTATTTTGTTGAACTGTACCCAAGAGGGAATGGCTTTCTCTGTCCCCCTTACCCCCAAACTGCCATTGTGAGACTCAAGGCCATTTTGTACTAGGAAAGGAAAACTACTGGATGGAGAACAGCTGTTTTGAGATGCATCACATGTGCCCCAGACATCAGAAAGGTGGGAGCTCTGCAGATGTGCAATACTTGTTGACAGCTGTAGTAATAATTGGAAGGGTGGTTGGGATTTTCGTGATGGCAGGAAGATAATCTTGTTAAGGTTTTGACATCTTCCCTCACAACTGCCTACCCATCCCTTGCAATTCCAAGGCTGAGACGGGAAGCCTTGGCCTGGGGTAGAAGAATTCAGAGATTTGAATCCATCAAGCAAGATTCACAATGAGGAACAATTCTCTTCAGAGAACTAGAACACTTTGATTCCATTAGCTGGAGACTGCAGTCATCTTTGTCCCTAACTCCCTAAAGCCCTCGGGGCATAAATCCCAGGCACACGGAATGGACCTAGTGAGAGCAGAAAGGAAAGCAAATGAGGGGCTTCTTGATTCAACCAGTGTCAGCTTTCAGCGGGGTGTAAAATAGTGGAGATTCAATTTCTTCAGTTTGGGGATAAGAGTCATTGTTTTAAATTAGTCTGGGACCAAGATAGACCCCAGAGGATAACTGTTACATTTTTCTGCAGGTCACTAAACATCCTAGCTTTGTGTTACAGCTCCAGTAGAAAATGATCAAACCTCTCATTAAAGTCTATAGTTCTTTGGGGGAACTCTAAGCCCTCTGAGAGTTGATTTGGTCCAGCTTGTCACTCTGGTAGATTCCCCTCCAGTGTCTCTGAGGAATGGAAACCCATTGTTTACTTGACTACCCCTCAATAGAAGGAACCCAGTACATTCCACCGTGGGTAGTTCAAGTGCTTAGAGGACTGTTCCTTATTTGGAGCTGAAACCTCTTCCTTGAAACTTCTGCTCACTAATCCCGTTTCTGCCCTTTGGAGCTACACAGGATAAATGCAGTCCCCTTTTCAGATGAAAGCCCTTCAGATAGTTGAAGCCAGTTATCACATTCTTTAAGTCTTCCTTTGTACAAAATGCACATTTCAAGTGTGAAAAGAAGCTATAAATACTCTCAATATTTCCAATAAAGGGAAATTAATATAAGGCAATTATATTAATTAATTAACAACAGTAATTAATACATTAATAAAGGCTAAAGTGAGAAAACCCAAAGATTAGTAAGTTCAGGAAGTGGTTTCCATTCCTACAGCTGGAGAATGAATAAGAAGTGTCCTGTTCCCTGGAATCCCAGTGGGGTAGGGGTGGGGAGCACCCAAAGCACAGTGGCAGCTGTGGCAGAGGTACCATGGACAGCGTTTGTATTGCCAAGGAGTATTAAGCTGCTGGTGCTGGAACATCTGAAGGGGCACTGCCTGGCTAATGCTGGGACCACCGTGGCTGCTGCTGGCATCACTAACATGCAGCATCTCAGCAGATGAGACTGGCACTGGCTCCAAGGAAGAGGTTTTCCATGAAGACATGGAAACTGCCAAAAGACCCTGGACATGAGCTGCCACCTGCTGCTGGAAAGATGTGGAGAGAACATGGATTCAGGAAGAGAGCTGCTTCTTCCCTCCTCCCATATCCTAGTTTCTTGTCGTGCTTTCCATTGGCAGACCCTAACTGAAAATCACTGGCAAGAGACTTGCAGAAATTAACTTGCCAGAGTCTCAGGGCCTCTAGATTACAGAGAAGAGGACAGAAGAGAGGGAATGGGGCCTGAGACAAATACTTTCACAGTGTTCTTCCTAAAATGTAAAACCAATCATTGAAAACTAGACTCTACATAAGACGGGAATAAAGCTAAGCAATGTAGCTAGCCTCACCCTTGCATTGACAGTAGAGTGATATTAAAATCAAATATGTGTGGCATAAACACTGTTCGCGGTTACTGAGCTTGCAGTCAACAACATCCTTTATTTACATGAAACAGGTGAGGCAAAACCTGTATTTTTGAAAATAAGTGTTTGACTGAAGTACAAGTCTCTAGTGGATATATTTGTATATTCTTTTTCTCTCTTTCCTGGCATACTACTCCCTCTTTCTTCTGGTAATGGTGCCCTTCTTTTTCCCTTGGGGAAACTGCCCTCTTCCATCCATGTGGCTGTCTCTCAGTCACATACTCCAGGAGCCCTAATCACAGGGGAGGGCACAAGAGACAAACTCTGAAACTTGAGTAGAAACACTGAAGGACAGATGGATGGTGGATCCGAAGCTGTATGTGGCACTTCCCTGCAGATGCAGTCTTTGGGCTGTCTACTGACATCCTGAAGCTACTCTGATTCTTGGCGTTCTCAAGATCTGGTTGTTCACATTTTCTGTTATTGCATTCACTGCACAGTGTTCTTCCTACAAAATCTTTTCTTGCTTCAGTTAGCCAGGGTCTATTTCTGTTGCTTGCACCAAAGAACCTGGAATGACATGCGGTCTACTTATTTACATTCCCTATGTGCGAGAAGACACCATCTGGCTTAGGAGAGAGCTATCAAATACTGACCCTCCAGCCAGCATACCAGCTATTCCTCCATCTTTCTATCCTCACAAATATTAGAAGCATAATGAGCTATGGCCAACCTAGAAAGTGAACTTATGGCGATATGCTGGAGAGATTTGTCCTTATTGCAGTGGAGTTTTAAAATCTGTGATGCAGATAAATACATGGAAAAGAATTTTCACGCGGTCATCTTGATGTAGTTATTTTGATTTGGTCATATCAAAATGGATGCCTCAAAATAGCTTATATTTTATATCAAAATATTTCTTAAAATGTATCATTTTTTATTATCTAGTAATGGATATCTCAGAGCCCTGTCCCATTCCTGGGCTTGACCTGACTGCATTTCTAAAATAGCTCAGAAATGGAATAAAGATCAGGAATGAAGTTTGTGTATAATTATGTTAATTGCTACTTTAAATAGTTTCTTAACATTAAGTTGTTTCTTAGGGCTGTCAACTTGTCTTCAAAATGACTGCATCAAAATATCATGTGTCTAATTTCTATATAGTCATATGAGTAATAAAAATGTGCCAAATATATGAGCTGTCTCTCCAGAGCAAGAAGAGCACCCCTCCATCACTGCACACTGCTTCCTAGGTGGACAGAATTGAATGTATAAATAGCCTATATCTCCAGATAGTCAACTAGTTAAGAAACTCTTCACTATCTAACCATCTTTCAATCTGTGTGTATCTATATTGTCCATAGGGATAGTTTGAGGATGACTTCTTGAAATTTCAACCCAGAAAACTGCGTTGATGTCCCATGGTAACTTCTCAACACGGAGACAAAGTTAGTTTGGTAAAGCTTATTCTATAAGAATTATGTTGGCACAAGTAATTTTGTTTAGTAGTTATCTTTTAAATATTAAAATATATTTAAACTTTTAAAATTTTGCTGGGCATTGATATTTTACAACTTTATGTAATACAACCATTCCATGCTTTTTAAAAAACTGGAGCATATTCCTGTTCTCCCTAATCCTACAATTCTCCCTGCAGCTGCTCCACAGTTCACACCTTTCTTTGGTGGAGTAGGATGAAAGTCATTCACTTGGTTCTGTGGACTTGAACTCATTTGGAGTGGCTAGGTGTTTTCTTATTGTCTTCTTGCCTATCTCAGGTTTCAATTTCCTACTAACCGTATTTGTTCTAGCCATCCTGGTTTGGAGATTGTTTTCCTTGATAGAGAAAGCAATATAGAAGTTGAATTGTCCTGTTTCTCTCTGTTTGCTTTCAATATGACACCATTTGCCCCTAAGCACTGGGTTATTCCATTCCTCATTCTTCTTTCTGCTCTGAAACCAGTGCAATGCCCTCTTTTAGTGCTCTTACACTATCCTGTTAAGTCTCAGTGCAATTTGGGCTCCATTTTTTCATAGTCATTATGGCTGGTTTGTATTGCTTTGTTATATGTGCCTCCTTTCATTATTTTGGCCATTTCTTAAAAAAGAAATATGAGATCATTAGAGATCTCTTTGTAGAGCTTCTTCTTTTTTTTTTTT
>NW_016806761.1:1172800-1190509 GCF_001698545.2 Rhinopithecus bieti
TTTTTTTTTTTTTTTTTTTTTTTTTTAGAAAAAAAATCTTTGTTTTTTCCTTCATGATCAATGTCATTTGTTATTATTCTGATTGATTTCTTTTCTGGGAACCTTCCTTCCTCTTTCAGACATTTTAACTTTTATAGTGTCAGGAGTCATACCCACCTTTTCTCTGAACTTTTAGAAACCATTTTTCCTAAGGCCTAGAGTTCATATCTAATTGTGAGCAACACTTCTTTCTTCAGATGTTAGAAGTTCTAAAATAAAAAGCCGGGTTCAGTGGCTCACACATGTAATCCCAGCACTTTGGGAGGCCAAGGCAGGCGGATCATGAGGTCAGGAGTTCGAGACCAGCTTGACCAACATAGGGAAATCCCATGTGTATTAAAAGCACAAATAATTAGCCAGGCATGGTGGTGTGTGCCTGTAATCCCAGCTACTCAGGAGGGTGAGGCAGGAGAATCGCTTAAACCCAGGATGTGGAGGTTGAAGTGAGCCAAGATCACGCCACTGCACCCCAGCCCGGGTGACAGAGCAAGACTCCATCTAAAACAAATTTTTTTAAAAAAAAGAGGTTCTAAAATAATTATACTTTATCCAAGTGGATTTTTGACTGTACTAGGCTGGTTGTGCCCACTGTGTTAATATTAAGGTGATGCATTATAGTGAAAGAGATCAGATCTGTGTTCAAATCTCTACAGACCTGCTGATGATTTTACAAAATCTACTTGATTTATCTGACTTGTCTAACAGGGTTTTAAAAAAACACAGTCAACTGTACAGCTTTGCAGGGTTGCCATTGAAACTGTAAGGTATATGAAATGCCAATAGCTCCATAAATGGTAGCCATTATTATTACTGCCTTATGTTTTTGATATTTTGGGAAACTTTCTTGCCCTAACATTTGTACTAATATATATGTAGAAGTTGGTAATATAGTGTGAATAAGTTAAAGCTACAAGACAGACATTAGGGTTTAAGTATAAATATATTGTTGGCCAATACATACTGGGCCAATGGCTAGAACATTCTGTGTTCCCATTTCTTTATAAAACAATCTGAATTCATGAGGTTGTCACAAAAATTTAAATGAGTAAATATATGTAGTTGCTTAGACCGTCACTTGGCACATATCCAGCACTTCATTTGCTCTTATTATTAACATGCCAAGGACTGGAATGTATAAACATGGAGTTGAGAATGCCAGCAGCACTAGCATTTTTATGTATGTAAGTCAGGATATATAAAAGAACATTGAGAAGACCTTAGAGATAAATAAGCATATGGAAAATGAGTGAAAGAAAATCACTGAAAAGTGTTGACCAAAAAGTGTAAATTGATATCATACCATTGAGAAACATGGACATTTTTGGAGGTGATGGATTTAGAGTCATTATACTGTAGAAGATTGGACCACAAGGGCAGCTGAGCATCAACCATCAATTTTGGGGTGAATCTTACTGAATCATTGGAGCCATTGTCTGAGCTGCCTATACACATGCCCCTGTCCTTTTATGGAACCAGAGGTGTGCACCATTCTCCAAGATGGATTTTCATATACATATGGATTGTGAAAGGAAAATAAATCTTGGGGCCCCCAAATCACCAAGCTAAAGGGAAAGTCAAGCTGGGAACTGCTTAGGGCAAACCTGCTTTCTTTGAATAGAAAACATTCTATTCAAAGTCATCCCTCCGCTCAGTGAGCTAGATGCATATCTGATTGCCTCTTTTGGAAAGGCCAATCAGAAACTCAAAAAAATGCAATCATTTATCTCTCACCTACCTGTGATCTGGAAACCTCCTCCCTGCTTTGAATTGTCTCACCTTTCTGGACAGAACCAATGTACATCTTACATATATTGATTGATGTCTTATGTCTCCCCAAAATGTATAAAACCAAGCTGTGCCCTGACCACTTTGGGCACATGTTGTCAGGATTTCCCGAGGTTGTGTCATGGGCATGCACTCTTAACCTTGGCAAAATAAAATTTTTAAATTAACTGAGACTGTCTCAGATATTTGGGGTTCACATTTGGTAACAACAGGGATTCTGAGAGGAGATGCCCCTGACCTTTGACGAATCTTCTACTGTTACCAACATGAGTTAACTTTATGGCTCAAACCAATAGGATAATTTACTGAGGGCTGAAAGTACATCCCTCCAGAGAATCCATAAGCTCCCCAAATTTGGTTGAGATCTAAAATTTATTTTGCTGTACAATTCCTCTTTCTATTGGAGTTTTACTTGCTTCCAACACAAGAAAGGAAAGTTTTTCCTGCTTCCATGATGATAGAAGGCAGGTTACTCCTTTTCCTTTATGAAGTTTGAGCTAACTTCTTTTTTTTTTTTTGAGATGGAGTCTCGCTCTGCCGCCCAGGCTGGAGTGCAGTGGCCGGATCTCAGCTCACTGCAAGCTCCGCCTCCTGGGTTTAGGCCATTCTCCTGCCTCAGCCTCCCGAGTAGCTGGGACTACAGGCGCCCGCCACGTCGCCCGGCTAGTTTTTTGTATTTTTTAGTAGAGATGGGGTTTCACCGTGTTAGCCAGGATGGTCTCGATCTCCTGACCTCGTGATCCGCCCGTCTCGGCCTCCCAAAGTGCTGGGATTACAGGCTTGAGGAGCTAACTTCTAACAGAGAAGATGAGTTGTTGTTCTTTTCCTGGCTTCTAGGTTGATAGAAAGTAGTCTTCAGCTTGAGACCAATCCTTAGCTGAATTGGGGTTTGTCTTGGCTAAAGTAACTGAACTGGGGTTTGTCTTGGCTAACTTTAAGATTAAAAACCAGCTGATCTTACTTTCTCCTTACTATTAGAATGCTTGGTAATCATATAGGTTGTGCGATCATTTGTTTGTTTTGCTTAACTGGTTCTTTTTGTTGTTTGCTTGTGTCTGTTTTGTTGTTTCAGTCTTTTCCCATTGGGTTTCATCAACTCTATCCAACTTGATCAAATTGAAGGGAAGTTCCAAATTATGGGGAGCAAGGCCTCTGAACCGGCTAAATTCCCACATCCACAACAAAGGTGGTGTGGTGGGGGGAGAAAATGGCCAGCAAAAGAAAAAAAAAAAAAGAGGAAATATTTTTTATTGTGACTACTTAAGGGGCTTTATTTATATAACAAGGCCACCTGTTTGCTAGCTTGGCCTAACTGAAAAAGCAATGCTGCAGTTTCATGGCTAAGGTTCTGCCTTCTTTTTTTTCACCACGACAACCTGGTTTTTGTTTCTAAATCAAGCCTTTCTGGTTTGATACTTGATACTTCTGAAATAGCAGCAGTTTGTCCTAGCTGAAATATAGTAACAAGATTTAAAAAGATTTGTTTAAAGAAGCTCAATGGTTAAAAGTCAGCTTAATTTAAAGCTAACATCCAAGATGTGCATGTGTATGTGTGTGTGCTTGTATTTAAAAGGCCTTCATGTGTATTTTTTTTCTCACCTAGGACCTTGTCCTGTTTTGAGCAAAAGTTTTTTCTTTTTAGTTGACAGAATTCTGCTTTTTTCATTTACTTATCCTGTCTCTCCTTTCTCTTGCATCCTCTGCTGCATGAGGGACCTAAAATAGTTTATAATAGCCTGGAATTCCTTAAAGAAAACAGAGAAGGCACCAGGCTCCCTTTTGGGGAGAATACTCTGTTTTTCCTTATGGAACCCCAAGAGTATAAATAGACAAGCTTGTCTCAACTCTTAAATTGTTTGCTTTTGTATTGTGTTACATGACCTTTTTTTTGACTAAAATGTTATTCCAAGAAAGACTATTCTTGGGTTTTAAGGAAAAGTATAGTTTTGACACCTAGAAATGTCTTTGTTTAAAAAAATTTTTTAAGTGCACTGTGAAAGCATCACATGGTCTACTCTCATACTAATTCTCCCTCTTTGGAGACCCAGGATTCAATGTGGGCTCTACCCAGAGCCCAGAGATCTGGTTAAAATGTAGGTAGTCCCTATCTAAATAAAATTGGTCTCCTTATACAATGCCATGATAGATTTCTAGAATTTTATGTTTAATTGACATCCATCTTTAATCTCCTTCTAGCACCACGAGACTTTTTCTCTTTGTACCTTGAGATGTAAATTTTGCAATCTGATTTTTCACCTAAGAGTTGTTTGCTTCAGTATGCAGATTTAGGGCTATATAGCTGACAACTGCCAGGGTAATAGAACAGGTTATTAAGAGTTTGCAAGTCTAAGATAGGATAAAAAAGGAAGTCTTATGAATCTATAAGATGCACTTCTATCAGTATGCCTAACACATCTATATATTTATGTGTTGTGTACACAGTGTTTCACTACTAAAATATATATAAAAAGCTCTAATTAATTATCTTAAAGAAAAATAAAAGCATTTAAATCAAATACTTTATCAGAAAAAAGGAAAGACTAGTCAAATACTTTTTCAAGTTTATGTGACTAAGTAAACACTTTAATAAATAAGATAGCTTTAAAATTATCAGCCAAGTAATATTAGAAAAGTCTTAATTGCCAGCAAACATTTTTGCATTTATTTATTGATCAAGCAATTTCACACTTATCCCTGCCAAATACTGCAAAGTGTCAAAATTTGGCATAGCGGTTACGAAACTGTAAACCCATCCCGAAACAGAAGGATCTTTGCTTGTGTAATTTTTAATAAATAAGACAATGATATTGGCCTAATGAAAACAGCTAAATCTTGAATTGTTTAGTAAAATAACCATAACTTCTAATCTTGTGGCTTTAGACAGTCTAGTCCTCGGGCAGGAAGGGGGTTTGTTTTGGGAAAGGACTGTTATCATCTTTGTTATCAGCTTACCTATAAATTAAGTGTTTCCTAAAGTTGGTTCATTATTTGGTTATTTTCCAATAAAATATATTGTAGCAAAGTATTCTTTTTTAAAAAAGCATCCTTTTGAAAAGGTGCATGATTTTGCCTAATTCAAAGCTTATTTAAAGGTTATATATAAAACAAGGTAAAAGGAACCAGAAAATAAGAAACATGTAAAGAAAGTTATAGAAGTAAAGAGGTGGATTTTGTCGAGAAAGCCTGAAGAGAAATAATTTTATACAAGAAAGAATCTTGTAGGGTAAATTTAGCCCTAGAATAAAATAACTGATTATTTAAGAAAGAGAGATGTTCAAGACAAACCATAAAGTCAAAGCATGTCATGAATGGTCTGTGTAAGTCACAATAGGAGGATTTATTTTTTTAAAAAAACAAACACTTTCATATGATCAAGTTGTCTATAATTAAAGGGAAATTATAATCGTCTTTCTAGAGATTGGGCTTGATGTTAAAAAAACTACTTATACACTAAAGAATTGATTAAAACAATGAAATTTTCTTAAGGTGTTGATTTAATAAACTGTGAGATTTTAATTTTTTTAACCCAAAGTTCAACTTTTATTGCATCTCACTGTTTTCAGTTTTTTCTCCCCTTTTAAAAGGTGCAAAATAGTAATACTCTCCTTCAACTCATTTCCAGCTCATGTAAGTTTTTTTCCTTAGGTTCTGTTTGTTATGGCCTGATGCTAACAAAGTTTTCTTAAAGCTCTAAAGGAAATGTTTTCTTCCAACATAATATTCTGTGCACTGCAGAAAACATTTTCTTTTGCCTTTTGTTAACTGGCCTAACAGATTTTGCATTTTATTGAAATCGTTCCTATGCCATTATTATTAAATTTTAGTTTACTTAGAAGTCAACTGAGATTAAAAATTTTATTTTTATTTATTTTTTGAGATGGAATCTCATTCTGTTGCCCAGGCTGGAGTGCAATGGCAAGATCTTGGCTCACTGCAACCTCTGCCTCCTGGGTTCAAGTGATTCTCCTGCCTTAGCCTCTACAGTGACTGGGATTACAGGTACGCCCAACCACACTGGCTAGTTTTTGTATTTTTAGTAGAGACAGCGTTTCACCATGTTGGCCACTTGGGTCTCAAACTCTTGACCTCATGTGATCCGCTTGCTTGGCCTCCCAAAATGCTAAGATTACAAGTGTGGGCCACCACACCCAGCCAAAACACTTTTTTCTTTTATATTAAGGTTATTACATTGTATATCTTTCTGTATGTACTTTTAAAGTTTTTGTGACATTGAGTTACAAGGCTTTGACTCCTGGGTCTAAAAATGACACCAAGTCCTGCTAAATCTTAAAAACTGACAGCAACTAATGCCTCATCTTTAGGCCTGATAGAAGATGCCAATCAAAATAAAATGTGTTCCTGAGACATGGGGTCAGATATTAAAGCTATTTCAACTCCTTGAGGCCCAGGGAATACTGTGAAAGAGGTGGGCATATGAGATTGTAAGGGTCGATTTTGAGAGATAAAATAAGTTCTGATTCTCTATAAATTAATCATTAATGTCAAAGGCACACTGACTTAAGACCAGCATATGGGCCCCTGTGGCAGATAAACAAGGTTTTCTTAAAGCACTAACTGACCCCTTAACAAAGATTATAAAGGTTATAAAAGGCCTAGGGAAGTTATATCTTATGGTTAAGCCTAAAATTTTATGGATTATTTATAACATTCTGAAAAAACAAATGTAATTGGCTTAATGCTGTTTTATCAGGGCTTATTGTTTGGAAATTTGTTTCTTCTCTGAAAGGATGAAAGTTTTCACCATTTTTTGGAAATCCTTGAGTTATCACTTTGGTTAAATGAATGACTTATTTGACAATGACCTTTGATCCTATTTTGTGGTATTAAGTGTTTTATACCTTTGATATTTGACAAACTTTCCAAAATCAAATTATAAATTATGTCTCTTTCGGACTTAGTTAATTATTTAAAATATCAGGTTCTTTAAAATCCAAACATGACATATTTGGCTTATTTGGTATAAAAATTATACAGGAAGTATTGTCAAATAGGAAATGGTGTTTGGCTTTCTTTGGGCTGTATTTGTATAAATATGCTATTGGTATGTGTTCCAAAATTATGGGACACTCCTATAATTCTGATATGACTTAGTATATATTATCAGCAATAATTATAATTGTTGTATAACATAACACATGTTAAATTATTGTGTACCACAAAGGTAAGAAATTACCTTGTCAAATGTGTCTTTGGCTATAGCTGCCCTAAAACTTTTTGTCATCCGTGGACAATTGTTGTCTTGTTTTGGTCCTCTTTAGATAGTGGTTTTATAATCAGCTATAAAACTCTAATAGGTGTTCTTGAATGCAAATCTCCGATAACTTTGGAGATTCTGACAGCAGAATAGAGGGAAAACTTTCTGTCATCATGGAGAGCCAGAATATTCATGAATATCAAGCAGAACAGGAGTTAACTGCATAGACTGAACTAATAGAAGACTGAAGTAATCCTTTTAACTTTTGCTTAAAATGTGGCTGATCCTTTTTTTCATTTGTCAGAGTCAAGGAAACTTTTCTTTTGAGGTATTGACAGGTTTTAACAATTAAGTATGCTGTACTTCTCTATGAACAAAATTTGGAGCATATTTGTTTCCTCTACCAGAATTTGGAAACTGTTTGAGTATTCTTTTTTTTTTTTTTTTTTTTTTTTGAGACAGAGTCTTGCTCTGTCACCCAGGCTGGAGTGCAGTGGCCGGATCTCAGCTCACTGCAAGCTCTGCCTCCCGGGTTCACACCATTCTCCTGCCTCAACCTCCCAAGTAGTTGGGACTACAGGTGCCGCCACCTCGCCCGGCTAGTTTTTTGTATTTTTAGTAGAGACGGGGTTTCACTGTGTTAGCCAGGATGGTCTTGATCTCCTGACCTCGTGATCCGCCCGTCTCGGCCTCCCAAAGTGCTGGGATTACAGGCTTGAGCCACCGTGCCCGGCCGAGTATTCTTAACTTACGGAAATATAGTTATTTACATAAGTGCAATAAGAATCTGTTTTCATTTGTAACAGACACAATTAGAGAAACTAATTATTTTACCAAGGCTTTCGCTGGAATAGTGTGCGGGAAGTCAGGGACCCCCAAATGGAGGGACCAGCTGAAGCTGCAGCAGAAGAACATAAATTGTGAAGATTTCATGGACATTTATTAGTTCCCAAAATTAATACTTTTATAATTTCTTACGCCTGTCTACTGTAATCTTTGAGCATAAATTGTGAAGATTTAATGGACACTTATCACTTCCCCAGTGAATATCCTTATGATTTCGTATGCCTGTCTTTACTTTAATCTCTTAATCCCATCATCTTCTTCGTAAGCTGAGGAAGATGAATGTCGCTTCAGGACCCTGTGATTGTGTCAACTGTACAAATTGTGTCAACTGCACAAAAAGAACAGGATAACAGTAATGTTCAGGAAACAAGAGAGGTAACTTTGAACTGGCCGCCAGTGAGCCGGACAGAACAGAGCTATATTTCTCCTCTTTCAAAAGCAAATAGGAGAAATATTGCTGAATTCTTTTTCTTGCAAGGAACATCCCTGAGAAACAGAATGCGCCCTGATGGTAGGCTTATGTCTATAAGGCCCCTTTAAGGTGTGCTGCCTTTAATGGCTGAAGCTCAAGGAATGAAATAAGCTCCTATCTCCTGTAGCGCTCCCAGGCTTATTAGGTGGAGGAAATTCCCGCCTAATAAATTTTGGTCAGACAGGTTGTCTGTTCCCAAACCCTGTTTCCTGATAAGATGTTATCAATGACAATGCGTGCCTGAAACTTCATTAAATTTTAATTTCACGTCATACAGTGGTCCTGTGATCTCGCCTTGCCTCCATTTGCTTTGGAATATTTTGTTACCTTGTAAAGTATGTGATCTCTGTGACCCACACCCTATTCGTGCACTCCCTCCCCTTTTGAAAATTGCTGATAAAAAACTTGCTGGTTTTACAGCTCAGGGAACATCATGGATCCTGCCGACATGTGATGTCTCCCTCGGACACCCAGCTTTAAATTTCTCTCTCTTGTGCTCCTTCCCTTTATTTCTCAACCCAGCCAAGACACTTAGGAAATAGAAAAGAACCCACAGTAAACATCAGGAGTGGGTTCTCCCAATATTTTCCTTTTCCACCCAATTTTTCCTAATTTGAAATCACTGAAAACTAAGTAGTTAATGTTTTCTTTTTTTTTTTTTTTTTTTTTTTTGAGTGCGGATGTTTCTTGCCTTGGCCCAGGCTGGGAGGTGCAGTGGGCCGGATTCTCAGGGCTCACTGCAAGCCTCCGCCCTCCCCCGGGGTTCCCGCCATTCTCCTGCCTCAGCCCTCCCAAGTAGCTGGGACTACAGGCGCCCGCCTCGTCACCCGGCTAGTTTTTGGTATTTTTAGTAGAGACGGGGTTTCACTGTGCTTCGCCCAGGTATGGTCGGTCGATCTCGCTGAGCCTTGTGATCCGGCCGGTCTCGCGTGCCTCCCAAAGGTGCTGGCGATACAGGCCTTGAGCACCGCGCGTGGCTAAGTTATGTTTTCTTAAAGCCCTGTGAACTGACACTAGACAACTTAAGCTTGAGAAGAAAATAAGAGCAACCTATTTACATACATAAGCCAACTCTCATTCTTTCCTACTGATGTACGGACTTCAGAGTAATGTGGCCTATATCGATTTTCCAGGATTATTCTTTTGTTTGTTGTTGTTTATCTACCTTCCCCTGCTTATTTTCTCTTCATAGGACATAAGGCTTCACAACCTGCTAAAAATGAGTTTTCCTAATAACTTGGGACCCACCTGTCCAGGAAAAAACTGTCCTAACCATGAGAGATCAGATGAAACCTGAGACCAGAGACTCCTTTTCTTCTTAAATGCTTTCTCCAAAAGATTGTAAAAAGGAAAGGGGGAAAACGTGAACAAGGAAAATAAATCTTGGGGCCTCCAACTCATTAAGCTAAAGGGAAAAGTCAAGCTGGGAACTGCTTAGGGCAAACCTTCCTCCCATTCTACTCAAAGTCACCCTTCTCCTCTCTGAGATAGATGCATATCTGATTGTCTCTTTCAGAAAGGTTAATCAGAATCTCAAAAGAATGCAACCATTTGTTTCTCACCTACCTGTGACCTGGAAGCCCCCTCCTTGCTTTGAGTTATCCCACCTTCTGGACAGAACCAACATACATCTTACATGGATTGGCTGATGTCTCATGTCTCCCTAAAATGTATAAAACCAAGCTATGCCCTGACCACATTGGGCACATGTCATCAGGACCTCCTGAGGCTGCATCACAAGGTTGAGGATGTGCATCAACTTGGGCAAAACAAACTTTCTAAATTAACTGAGACCTGTCTCATATTTGGGGCTCATGGGGTAGGCATTTATACATATTTATAAATCTTTCTTTTCTTTTTTGTTTTTTTTTGTAAGTCAGTCCAGCTTTGAAAGTGTAGGACCTCAAAGGTTAAAGTGTGATTAAAGTTAGGGAATGTAACAAACAAGAGACCCTTGATTTAAGAGAGGCCCTTAAAACAAGGTCAGCTCCCTTCAGGACTATTTGCTGAACTCTAAGAACAAAATACTGCTCAGGGGTGGAATAAACATGATTTCAAATGGGAGAACACCTCTCCAGGGAACATAGTTGTTTGCCAGAGGGAAAGATCTGATAAATAGATATTCCTCCTCCTTCGGTTTCAGGTAGTTTACTCAAAAACTGATAATCTGATGACCTTTACTTTCACAACATAATAATTTGTGCACCCCAGTGCATACCAAGTCCTTTGTCACATATAATCTTTCTAGATTTCCCTTGGCCCTGTCAATGTGGTATACTAACCCAGGTTCCCCAAACTCCCAACCATGCCAGTTTGTCAACATGGACTATAGTTAGAAGAAGCCCATCAGTGCTGGACTATCAGGGTCTAAATCCTGCCTCTTCCATTTCCTACCTGTTCTATCTTGGCCAGGTTGATGTCATTTTAAAACGTGGATGGTAATAATCTCAATCCATTAATTTTTTTGAGGATTAAGTGAATTAATACAGTACCTGGCAGATAATAAGTACTCAATGAAATTAGCTATTGTTTATCAAAGACTGTCAAGGAATTGAGGTTTAAGAACTGAGAAACTTTTCTGTGTTCAAGAATTCCATTTTCTGCCTTCCATAAATATTCTAGCATATCAAAAGTAATATTTGAGGTTAACTTTTAGAATATTTTAGTCTATCTAAACCCAGGTTCTATGTAAGGTTGAGTCAATTCAGGATTCTACTGGGTTTTAGAGCTGACTCAAAACACCATTTCCCCTTGGAAGCCTCTCTGGCTATTCCACATTGTGTGGCGAGGTCCTGTTCTGGTTGCCCATTGCCCATTGGCCTAAGTTTTACAAGTTGCCAGTTCATTTACATGATATTTTGTATTTCTTTCTCTTCGTTGTTTCTGAATAAATCTTTTATTCTAGATTATTGAAGGCAATATATACTCAGACTGGTTTTTTAAAAAACAATGAATGAATTTATTTCTCTGTGTAATCCAAGGTTGGCATATAAAGGGAAGATTGTGTGGTGTGAGTTTAAAAAATGTCTAAGTGTTGAGTCAACTTGCCAGCATTTTGTGCTTGGGTCCTTTCCTTATTTGCTCTACAATCCTGTACAGGCTCTCTAAACTCTCTGAACCTTGATTTCTTCATCAATAATATGAGAATCATTGAGAGGCATTAAGTGGTATAAAGTACATGCAGAATTGCCTGAGCCAAAGGAGGTACTATCCCTTCTTTCTGTCAGTCAGACACTCTAAGCTCCATCCACCCCTTTGGGTCCTTCATCAATTGACAGAATGACCCAGTGATCAGTTTGTTTCTGATACCTTTTTGAACTGGCCTTGAAATTTGATTGGATTCTTTTTTTTCTTTTCTTTTTTTTTGTCAGAGTCTCGCTCTGTCACCAGGCTGGAGTGCAGTGGCATGATCTTGGCTCACTGCAACCTCTGCTTCCTGTGTTCAAGTGATTCTCCTGCCTCAGCCTCCTGAGTAGCTGGGGCTACAACTGGATGCCACCATGTCCAACTAATTTTTGTATTTTTAGTAGAGACAGGATGTTGGCCAGGATGGTCTTGATCTCTTGATCTAGGGATCTGCCTGCCTTGGCCTCCCAAAATGCTGGGATTACAAGTGTGAGCCATCCCACCTAGCCTGGTTGGATTCTTAAGATCTTCTTTTCCTTTTTTGAATTTCAACTTTTATTTCAGATTTGGTGGATACATGTGCAGGTTTGTTCCATAGGTGTCTTGCATGATGCTAGGGTTTGGGATACAATTGATCCTGTCACCAGGTAGTGAGCATAGCATCCAACAGATATTTTTTTAATTCTTGCCCTTCTCCCTCTCTCCCAGTAGTGCCTGGTGTCTATTGTTGCCATATTTATGTCCATGAGTACCCAATATTTAGTTCCCACTTATAAGTGAGAACATGGTATGTATATATACACATATCCTCATCTGTTCTATCAGAAAACATCTCTGAGCAGGGGTTCTTAACCTTGGGCACACACACAGACTTCAGGCTTCTGTGAGGTCCCCAGATTTAAAGCCAAATCACATACCTATGCATTTCTTCAGGGGCGAAGCTGACCTATAGCTTTCATCTTATGTATATACCTGAACCCTCTTTCCCACTTTCCCTTTCAGAAAAAAAAAAAACGAAAACAAACCAAAATGAAAGCCTTAAGAACCATATCTCCATGCTCCAGGACAATTTCCACCGCAGCCATCAGGGTCTATCTTTCTGTCATAACCATCTGGATGGAGCTGTGCCAACTACTAGGCTATCCCTTCATGGACCAATATCTCCCAACAATCTCATCAGTTTTTATTGTCAACATGTGGTTCTTCTTTGCCAGACACAGCTGTATGTCATGGACAGGAGCAGAACATGCAGACATGGCTCATCCAGCCTATCTTCAACTGTTCTTCCAGCTGACTTAGGCTCTTGCTAAGCACAGGTCTTGGAGAAACCCTGCTATGGGGCCTGTGTGGGACCTACTAGGTGTCCAAAGATGGCAGTTAATCAGGCCTTTTCTGGTTGAAAGTTTTCTGCCAAGATTCCTATCAGGAGTTCTATTTTGCATGGGGAGTTCATGGAAAGTCTTCACAGGGGTCCAAACTATCTTTCTTGGGGAAGGTCTGAGCCCTTTTCACAGCTTGGTTATTCTCCCTCTGAGAAACATGGCCACACTGCAGCCCCTTTGGGCACTGAGCCTAATCCACAGTAGGATTTTCCTTCCTTCTTAGCAGGGAGCACAGTCCAAGCAAACAGGCTCCCTGGGGAATGATGGATAGAACTTGCATGCTGCCCTCTACTCATAGCTTCCTTAATTCCATTTTCCCTGCCCCCTAAGCTTGTGGGATAAGAGCCACCTGGGCCCATAATCATTTAATTACCTTGTTTCCTAAGCTCTTCTCTTTATAGGGAAACATCAAATAACACCCCCACCCCCAACCATGCCTGATTCTTTATTTATGAAGATCCTGTTTCTCCTCTAATGTGCTTCTACACTGTCCCAGGCTTTGGAATATTTATAAATGGCTCAGTGCATTTGCCGACAATGCCTTCATGCATGTGTTCTTCCTCTCGGCAGACCCTCTCTGTCACAGCCTTAGACCCAACTAGTTTCATGTTGCATGGTACTTGTGGGGAGAGCAGTAGGAGACTGGTGTAGCCAAGTGACTCTATCTGATGGCCTCTGTGATCTCTGAGCTCACCCAAGTCTTCACTTCCATAGTTCTTTTTTGTCTTTCAGTCCCATGACGAAAGCTTTCCTGGAGAAGTCCTGCTTTGATACCTGCCCTGCTGATGTCTACTCTGTTGGTAAAATGGCACTCTGAGTCTGGAGATAGTGAAGTGCCTTTTGTATTCACGGCCATCCCTCTAACTGCTCTGTTCTCCTGCCTAGTTGCTTACTCACTATGAGGAGCTTAGCAGTGCTAGGCTCTGGAAGAGAGCAGGCAAATATGGCATTTTAAAATGCTAACAACAGCAGATGGCAGGAAAAGTTTCCTTTAGATTCAGATGAGCAGTTGTTTTTTCCTGGTGGGCTGTTATTATTAAATTTATTTTCATCATTTGGCTAGATAAGCCTATCTTTGTACTTACTTATGATGTGCCAGAATCATCTTGTTTTTAATATTTGAAACAAAGAGCTGTGTATCATACCAGTTATAAATACATCTACATGGCCCCATGTGTAATCATCAACTCAGTTACATGGATTGTAGCCTTTGCGTTTGGAGGGAATGAATGCTCACTTTATCCTAAGGAGTTGATAGAAGACTAAAAGCTTGGAAACTTACAAGAAATAATCACTTCTATGGCTTTTCTTCAGGGGCCAAAATTACTGGATCTTTAACTGATTTCAAACGTATTATATTTATCTTAGGCCTGGAGGTCCTGGATCTAAGCCATAGTTTACAAATATTCAAAGCTGGCACTCTTATCTTAATGCCATCACTTCTACCCTTGTGGATTTTTAATGTGTTATTTCTAACTTTCAGTAAGAGGAAGCAAAGGTCAGCAGGTTCTTTGGAAATTAAATTTAAAAGATTATTACACTTTAAACCTGACCTCCTGCCCCCCAAGGAAGAATTCTTCACCCCCATGTTAGCAGCAGCAGCATCATCTCCATTATTGCTCATCTTCCTTCTCTGTAGCTCTTGCCATCAATGTTGATTAATTTCATAAGTAGCAGAAACGGCATAATACATTTCTGACAATTCCAGAACAGGAATCCTAGACTCACAAAATTCCAAGGATACAAAGGAACACCAGGGGGTCATCTAACCCTATCCTCTACTTTCCAGGAAAGAAATGTTCAAACCATACAGAAGGAATTTATTTTCTAGCAAAATATCCTTTGTGATGAGAAGGGTAGTGAAAGAATAATGGACATCAACAGGAAGTTAAAATGAAATGGCTCTTCTCTTTTCACAGGATCTCTAGTTAGTAGTAAAGGACCATGAGTGCTGGGGAAAAAGGCCATCATAGATAATTTTGTGAACCCAGTGATAATCTTTCTATTGAAGAGAGATGTGCCGTGCACCTGATTATTTTTCAAAGAACTGTCATTTTCCCAAGAGCTGGCATTTTCAGCCTCTTGAAGAGCACCAACCACTGTTATCACAGCTCAAGCTTGAGCAATCAATCAGGGGTTTGAAACATTAAACTGGAATATTTAATTTCAACAGGGATAATTTTAGCAAAATTCATCCTGCACTGAAACAGCTTTAGCCCAGCTTCAACAAGGGGACCATTGCCTGCTTTTCTTGGCACTGATAGCCCCTCCCTGCACTCACCGGACCTCCTCTACAGCCAGAGGAAAGGACACAGCAGGCCATGGATTTGTAATAAGATTTGGAGGGGCTGAGCTTGGCTGATTTACTAGGAGGTAGGATGATGCCCACTGGGAAGCTGCAGGTTGTGAGTAGTGGGGTAACAGCCTGCAATGTGCCATCATATGTCTTCTCATACATCTGCCCACAGGAGAATTTTTCTTCCACAGATAACACTTTGACAATCTATTGGAAGGTAAAGCAAGTGTTTATAAGCATTTTACAATGTCAGGATTTTTACTAGTCAATCTAAAAATACGTAGCATTTTGCCTCTTTGCTCTTCCCTGTCCTGCTTGCACACTATGTTCCTGAGGACTTTTCCTCTCTCTGGCAAGGGGCTACCAAAGAAGCTGGCCCAGTCCCTCCCAATCCTCCAAAAACACCAGATTAAATAGGTAGCTGCAATCAGACTTAGTCAAGCCAAAGAACTTGCTTAACTGGTGATTTCCACTGATGTTAGTGGTGGTGGTGATAAGGATAATATTGGGAATAATGACAAAGGTCATGGGTTTGAAGGAAGAGTGGTGTTTTTGCTGGTTTTAAAGTTTCTACACACTTAATTACAATTTAGGATTTTCATACCCAGAGTGTGAATCAGGGTCCAGTTAAACAAATCAGGCTTGTTAGGTAATGACAGGACACAATGGGTAGAAGTCATTTGAAGCACCTTGAGAGAAAGAGGGCTGAGGAAATAACACAGTTTATGCGATATCCACTATGCTCCAAGCTTGCTTACTCTTGCTGTCTCTCCCTCTCCCTGCTGTATAGAGGGTTATATAGGCAAAAGGCAGGAAAAAGACAGTTAAAGACATAGAGCCCTTAATGACACCACTGAGGCTCTTGATTAAATGTTCTGAAACTCACTATGTCTTTGGACTTTCTATTACATGAATTAAATATCCCCTGTGTATTTTAACACAAAGGTCATACATTTTATAATGATAAAACTGAGATTTTAAGCCAGGTCTTTTACTTCAGGATGCAATCCCTTTTTATGACAGCAAGTGCTTTCCTAAGTGATTAAAATAGTTAAATTTTATGCACAATGCAATACACACACACATATATAGTATGTATATCACTCCATTTAATCATTTAATTATCATAATAAGTTCAGAATTGGTATCATTTTTATTTTACATACAGGTAGTGTGAACAGGAGAAGTTAAGTAATTTGAAATGGTTGTTATTTGCAGGGCCATGCACTTATAAGGACTGAACACCAGTGTCAGGGTTGGGCCTTGAAAGATCCATGCCAATCAGGACATGCCCTTCACCTTAGTGACTGATTTTGATGACCCAGATCTAAGCCACTCATGGCATTCCCCTTGGCCTCAGAGAGTGGTTCAAGAATAGGGAAATGGTCCATTTAAGCAGGAAAAACCACAGAGGGAGGTCTGTTTGGGAGGTTCTCAGAAAGAAGCATCCCTGTTTTTCTGCAATACTCAGGTTGGTGTAATATGCAGATGTGAAGCCTGAAACTAATGTAGCCATTTGATCTTATAAGATAAACCCAACTGGCAAAGAAACTGACACTGCAGAAGGCAGAGAAACGAGACCTAAAGATATAGAGACTTAATGACACCATTTAGGCTCTTGATTAAATGCTCTGATTCTCACTGTGTCTCTGGATTTTCCATTACATGAATTAAATATCTCCTGTGTAGTTTAACCCAAAGGTCATAAAACTTGTAAATGGTAAAACTGAGATTCTAAGCCATGTCTTTGACTTCAGGATCCAATCCCTTTTCTATGACAGCAAATGCTCTCCTAAGCGATTAAAATAATTAAATTTTATGCACAATGCAACAGAAAATTAACTTCAGCTCCTCAGCAGGGAAGTAATCTGATCAAAACAATGGGTGAGACAGATGGTCGTGATTTGAGTATTCAGAGTTAACTGGGGAAGGACAGGAAGGAAGGTAGAGGAATTATTTTAAAGTCATTGTTGCAGTGTTGTAAGGATTTGCTATAACAAATTCATGCGTGTCTTCAATAAGTATTTGTTTGAGCACTTACCCTGTGCTAGATACTAAGCATATAGTGTGACAAAATGGACATGCTCCCTGCTTATATGAAGTTATAGTCAGTCTGGAGCAGGGGTTGTGAACCCATGACCCATGAGCCAGATACTGCTACTGCTTGTTTTTGTAAACGAAATTTTATTGGAACATAGTCATGGTCATTATTTTACATATTATCTATGATTGCTTTGCACTACAATGTCAGAGCTGAGTAGTTGCCAGAGAATGTATGGCACACAGAGCCTGAGATATTATCTGGCCCATTACAGAAAAAGTTTGCTTATCATTAGAGGGAGGAGACAGACATTGATCAGATTGGATCTGATCAGGTGACAGATATTATATATATTAGACATAATAGATATTATATGTTAGATATAATAGATACATTAGCTATAATAGACATATAATATATATTATATATAATATGTATATATTATATTATATTATTAATGTATATACTATAGAATATATTATATTACATATAATATAAAAATATATT